>NC_142714.1:11021944-11329074 GCF_055471065.1 Atractosteus spatula
TATCTACCATTGGAAGCAATACAAGCTGTACATCTGCTTTAGCATGCATAGATGCTGTCTTGTGGGATTTTGTCCTGTTCCTCTCCTAGAGCCTGAACAAACATGTTACTGTCCACTGATCTCTGAGACCTAGATGGCACATGTCTACCCAGCTCATTCCACAAATGTCTAATGGGCCTAAACTCTGGAGAGTAGAACTTGCACAACATACAGACATACAGAAAGTGCATTATTCTCATCTCACAAGAGAACAACATTTCAGCAGCAGGATGAGGTGAGCATGCAGGAAGGGCACTGGATGACGTCCCAGAGTACGGTTGATGACATGTAGTCAAGCTGTGCCTTCAATCCCTTGTTGCGACCAATTGTTTTTGATGTAGTGGAACTACTGTTGCACTGTGAAAATCATAAAAATGGAGTGTGATGGGGGTGCTCATCTGGCATGGGGTTGTGATCTGTAGTCGCCCACACCCTGGCCTATCATTTATGGACTATGTTTGTTTTTCTACAGTAAAAATTTTTGAAACTTTGAATGGCGAGGGACAATATGTACAGTAGTCTTGCCTTCTCTAGCATTGCATGAGAGCAAATTAATATTCATACCCATAATTATATTCATACTGCATGCTCTTCAAAGACATGCTAACATGCAAGACTGTTCCTTGTAATAAAATACATACTGTGACAAAACATGATTCAGTGTTATAGAGGGCACTGTATTATGGGCCAAAAGTATTAAGAACCTCTACTCTCAATAATTCTGATAAAGCCCGTCTTCCCAAACTACATTTCCCAGGGGTTAGGACGGACAGCTGTTGTTCATTAGGTGGTGTATTAAGAGTATAAAATTTGGTGTGACAAACAAGGCTTTAATTTTATTAAGGACTGTATACTGCACAGCTCTCTCCAGATTTATTCATACCCCCGAACAAAAGGGAACCACAACCATTATACAACAGGAAATGCTGCAGACTGGAAGATGGGCCTCACTTAAAAAAAATTGAAAAGTGTTATACTATAATTGTAATTAACATCACACAGAGCAAAATCATATTTCTCATAAATAATTGATTTAAGACTGGGAAATAGTAGGGTCACATTCATTCACACCCCTGCAGTCAGTACAGGTCTGTGGCAGGAATTCCACAGACAAGATGCTTGCTGTAGTGTGCTTTGAGGCTCCCTGGCCCTTCTGAGGGAGGATTACTCAACATTCCTGCAGGCAGAATTGCTCCAGGTCCTTCAGACCATTTGGTGGCACTTAGTGAACTGCCTTCTTGTGTTTGAAACACAAATGTTTAATTGAATTGAGGTCTGAAGATTGAGATGGCCAGACAAGAACATTCGTGTGTACACATACCTTCAATTTGTCAATTTGGATGCTTGCTTAGGATCATTATACAGTATATACACACACTGTATACACTGATGGATGTTATATGTATTTTACAAGGTGGTGTCACCCGTGATTCAAAGTTATTTATTAAATCATTGTTTTAAACTCATCGTACCTTACCGTATGTTAAAACAACAAGTCCATGATATTGGCAGTTTTCTATAATTCATTGTTGCTTTGATATAAACATGAATTATAATATAAATGTTAAATATAATTTGCAGTGATATTTTCCCTTTCTTAAAATTCAAAATCATTTAGACATAGACGAATACATATTAAATTTATATCAGTACTGTAGGTCTAAAACAGAAAGGTCTGCGAAATGAATGCCTCAAGGAATAATGTATCAACGTGTTAGAAAGAGAATGAGAAAAATGAGAACAATCTGGAAGAGGAACCTAATCACAAAAGTATTGACTTGCCAAAGTTGAAAGTTTTTCTGAAAAACACATACTGTACTTTTATAAAAATAAATTGTTTTTTTTTGCTACTCTCACCACAGATAAGCACGGTCTACCTCATTTTTGATCCAACACCCTTTTATAAATAGAAACTTGTGTTCAATGATAATTATCAGGAGCAAATACTCTCTGAGCTATCTGACAAATTAAATTTGACATTATTATCTGTCTTTTTTTCAATAAAATATCATCCTCCTTTAAACTCAGTGGTGCAACTCAACAGTTCTTTTAAGGGGGTGAGATGACGATCAGCAGGCCAAGGGCAGTGAAATGTAGCTGCTTGTGTTTGGCACAGATTCAGCTCAGCTGTGTGGAACTGATATTCAGTGATCAGGATGCCCCTCAGATGAAGCAGTGAACACCCCTTTAGGAGGTGCTCTGAACTGGTACTCACCTGTGGTGGAGGAGATATTCACATCAATACTGATCTCCGGGATGCCCCCGCCCTTCAGGGACGCCATGCAGGTATAGGTGCCGAAGTCGGTGAATTTGAGGTCGATGATGTCGAGGTTGGTCGTGCCCGGGGAGACGTCGGGGTCGGTCTGGGTGATCACCATGCGCTCAGAGCTCCGCAGTGCCCGGCCGTTCTTCAGCCAGCTGAACATCAGCTCCTCTGGGGGCGTGGCCTCCACCTGGCAAGAGATCTTTACCTCTCGGCCGATCTGGATGTTGTCGTCATTGTGGTACGGGTCCGGAGTGATCCAGAACCTCCCCTTCTTCAGGGCTGGGAACAAAAAGCACAGGGAACAGAGGAATCACAGTGTCAGCCAGGTCAGGAAACAAAAACAGAAGTTGAACCCCACTGTAGAACACAAAAAAATGATGCAGCTCAAGTATTGACATAGAGGTCAAAATGGTTGTTGTTTGTCCTTTTTTACACAAATAGTTTAGTTTTGTTTTCAACAGATCTCACTGTATAGTGGAGCACTGGAAGATGTACAGTAGATGATCTCATCCCACCCTCTCCAGAAAATCATATACAGTATCAAAATATAGATATTAGGGACTGTAAAGAATTAGCAGCTGCTGGGTAATTCTTCAATTTATAGGGTCCGCCAAAACACCAATAACACCAACAAAAAGCAAAATGTGTTCAAGACAAAACAGTATTAAAGGAATGGAATGGTCAGAAACTAATTTTCACTAAGTTAACATCTATTGTAAATAAAGCTGTTCTTTATCACAATTTAGGTAGACGCTGTGTCCAGTGGTACAGGGAAAAACATTTTTATCCTGGTAAGCAGTTTCACTCATTTCTATTTCTTCTAGTTGATTGACTTACATCTCGAAGGTTCTTCCTGTAAACAGGAGCAGAATACCAGATAATAAACTCCCAAAGCGCTCAGCCCTCTGAAGCAGTCAGCAATTTCATAAGTTTCATAAATTCCATAAGAGGGCACAGCGGATCAATTACTTGAAATAATGTAACAGGGAAAACTTGCAATTACTGCAGGAGCAAAGCGATAGCCTAGCAGTTCCTCATTATTTGTGCTTACTCAAGGAATACATTTCTGAGAGCCTCGTTGAAAACAGTTCAAAATATATTGTTGTTACTGTACAGTACGTTCAAGGCAGACAGAAACTATTGACTATTGACTAAACTATTGACTACTAAATAGGTACAGTATGGGCGTAAATTCCCCTTATCTTTCTGTGGGTTAATGTCAAAACAAAATAAAAATGATAGGGCATCCTTCAAAACGCAAATTGTTACATTATAGAGATCCTAATACAATGGCATTTATTTCATCACAGGACCAGAGTATAATAACAGAGAATTGTGAAAATAACTATCTCTCCTCCCCCTTGAAAAATTCAATCTCAAACTGCCTGACAAAACAGAACCAAATAGCAGCCAGACACAGCAGTGTTGTCCTCATATTGCCACATACAGTATGTCCTGCAACAAGTCGAAATAATTTTGCAATTGTTGATTATAAACTAATGAAACTTTTTTTCTGTAACCCCCTATTCCGCAAGACACTTCCTGCTAGTCACACAGACAACAAGTTAAAGTGTTAGGAGTAGCACACAGCACACATAGAATGATATTATAAAAATCTGAAGCTCTAAAAATGATCAGTATGCTTTCAAAACCACTCTCCAATGCACCCAGTAACCCTAAACCTAACCATCCAATCCTACCCCACACGCTTTACACACAAAACATAGCAAAACAATCTCCTCACTGAAAGCCTCTTCAATTTTTTAGCAGGCACTAGCCAAAAACAGCACTTTCCCATTTACTCAGAACACTTCCAATGTGGTATCACTGCAAGTTTTTTCATCTCTTAACGTGGCTATTTTTTTTTCTACCAGTTCCTGAATTTGAAAGCTTTCATACCAGCTATCAGACCTGCTACTACAGCGCTTCTTAAATGTATTAAGAGAATAAAAAAAACCATGAAGAGCTCAGCAATTATCGGGGTTGTTGTGCGAGATTATACTCAAGCAAAGGCAGAGCTGTAGTGAACAAGTTCTCAAGGTTCTCATTTCCATTGTAAAATAACTTGTTGGAAAAAAGAATAGCACAGGAATAGTTAAAAATCAATCTACTATATATCCTTCATTCAAAAGTTTAAAACCATGTCTGCTTTATTGAAAAATGTGTTTCAGAAGCTTCTAAAGCAAACACTGAAACACACGCATAAACAGTTAATTTCCAGCAGACTCTTCACAGGCTTACAAGGAGGTTATGGCACATTACACACAATAAACAGGGGCCACAGATGATCATGTTAAGTATATATACTTATTCAGTTATATAAATATTACAATGTTTAACAGAGATGAACTCAAATAAGTAAGTGCTGAATATTTTAGTACAGAATTGCATTTCCTATTTTATTTGTGACATCATTTTTCTGGCACAGCATCTCCCTCATTAAATGACATTGTTTATGCTAAGTAGCCACACATGAAGTAGATGCGTAAAAATTAATCCCTGGATCAGAATAGCAAGTTTATCAGCCCACTAATCTCATACAATCAAGCTTCCTTCAGTTGGGTTAGCCGTATTTTCGGTGATGTTACTGCATCAGGCTTCCCCTTCCCATCCTAAAAATAATCCTTTTTGAGTTTAACCTTAGAGTTTTATGTTCGGCTGTAGGGAATAGTACTTTGTGATTTGGCAGCCACATGGACTCTGGTGATCACAAAGTCCAAGTAAAAAAAAAAAGAAAATCTGGCTCACAGAATCTTACCATGCAGGAAGCATGACAGAGATGTCACATGAAGACCCTATTAATCTGTGCCAGGCTATTTTATGAGAAAGAAACCATGATGGCATCTTTTGATAGGTTTGTGTCCCCCTGCTGGTCACTTGATAAAACACATGCACCCTACACGTTTATTAACTCATGCTACCCATACATTGCAACAGGCATTCTGACGTGATGAGTAATAAATACAGTTCACAGTCTGAAAAGGCCTCTCATTGATTCCTGAGGGGGATGATGAACTAAAGGATTGTAAAAAATCCTGAAAGATCTGTGAAGAAGGTTTCACTGGAGGAGGATTCAACTCCTTCTATAATGGAAAACACTGACACATTCATCAGACTAAATGACTCTTCCTTTTTCACTCTGACCCATTTTCTCTCTGTAAGGTACCGCAGGTATGTATTTCTGCATAGGAAATCTTGTCAAGCCCTTTTCAGTTGGGATGGCAGCAAGTTTTTAATTTGAATTGCTGCTCCGAGTCCGAGACTTGACCTTTGATCTGTGTGATGCACTGCCCCTCCGCCCCAAGCAGACTCGTTAGCCACTAGCCCAGTCAGGGTCACTGAGTTTGTGGATCCCAGGAAGACAGCCGCATCTTTTGAAGGCAGGCATGCCTCGCTTAGATGCTGCCGATAACCCAGAAAGTTCATCTATCATTCATTAATGGAAATGTTATTCAGGAGAACCTATAAATTATTTAAAAACAAATTTGATAAGAGCTGATTTACATCTTGATTTACATGCAGAAAGCGGGTTTTACAACTCACATTGAAAATTCTTGTATTTTTTTTTTAAAGCTAAACAACAGCTACAGGAAATGCAAGAAAATTCACAGTTACCTACAGCAGGCTGCCATTTATTGCCATGTAAGTAACAAAAGGTGCCTTTGGAGAGCTGATGCACAGGGGATGCAAGTTGGTTATTTTCTCCTTGGCAACACAATTATTAGTCAAATTGCCCAACAGTCAGTAATCTGACAAGAATTGCTTGTGTCTCACTTGGTAAGAGTATTAATGCATTCTCTTACTAACCACACCATTAAGGACGGCGATGCAGTAGAAAAGTAACTTTAATGAAATGATGGAAATCCAAAATTGTTCATGTTTTTGACATACTGAACATATTGCTCTGTTTTATAACCATGTAGGTTTCTAAAACCCCTCTTTTTTAACCCAGTATTATTTGTCGTGCTGTGCAGGTAATGTGATTTGAGCAGCTTATTTCCAGTTGTATTCGTAAATGTGTTTTCTTTCTGCTTTTACTGGAAATGTTAAAACACACACACCAAAATTCATATAGAAATACAAGCCATTTCTGTTACTGTATTGCTAACTTGCTTAGATCTAATGTCTGTCTAATATACATTTTATTTTGGAAAAGGTACAAAAATACTTCAGAAATAAAGCCTACAGGTATGTGAACGGGTTTTTCCAAAAATCTTTGAAAACAGCGCAAGGACTATTCGGCAAAATCTTATTGTTGATGGACAGCCACATGGGCCATGACAAACATATATCTAAAAAATAACACTGAGTTTACCACAACAGACAGAGAAAGCCAGGAATCGTATAAATAACTGTGTTGTGTGCCCATCAACAGTGAATCACTGGAGATACTACATGGTGTTATTGAATCACCGTCTGTCAATGGAATAAACCAAACAAGGTCGAGCCTAGCTTAATGCTGACGGCTCACACATTCCCCTCCATGTCACAAAAAGCCAGTTGCTTCTGCCAAAATGGAGAATTGATTTCAGATGGACTCTATAGTGCTTTGCTTGGGAACCAAGAGATCCAGACGGGGGATGTGTACTGTATAGCCTCTTTCTGTTTAATTTACTTGCACTGCCCTCTGGGAAAGGAAAAAAAGCCGTGTGTGTCTGTTCTAGACCTGTGGACTGACAAGCTGAAAACAGACTAACAAGGCTTGATTGGCAGGAAGCTGGCCTGCATCCGTGACTATTTTTAGAGGCTTTTGTGTAATCCTTTGTTTTGATCTGAAAAACTCTGAAGAATGGCTTGCATAGCCCCATCTCTAGCAAATGAAATATGATGACACAGTAGACACGATCCAAGCAGTCATCTCTGAGGAACACAATGAGCTGTGCACATGGACGTGGACATGGTGGAATCACTGAAAGATAGATAACCTACAGCCAAAAGAAAGTTGGCTGTAAGACATTGACTTCATATTGACAATTCTTTAAAAACATTAGTAATATTAAAAAGGAGAGAAGGTCTTTTGGCCCATCTCCCCATGGTTTCTAGCTTCTTCTAGATCTGAAAATCTTTTATCCTGAATACAGCTACACTATTGTGGCTGTGTGACTTCCAGACACCCAAAGCCTTTAGCGGACACAGATAACTTCAGCTTTGAGTCCAATGTGCCAGTATGTTCTTTTCTGAGAGCGGTGAACAAGTTGTCTGTTTAGGTGATGTTTGACCTTAAAAAATGTGTACAAAAACTCCCTCTAATTTATTTTAGGGATTGACCTGCACACGCCTTACGGGCAAACACTTTCATCTGCAGAAGTGGAATATCATTATCGGCAGTCCTGCAATGAAATGTTTCTACTGATTCATACCTGGAGATTCTTTTCCATAATTGTTGTTAATCAGGTAACACTTATTTAACCTTCATTTTAAACTTTATTTTGCTCAATATATGTTTATTCCTAAAAGTTGCGATGAAGGTGACTCTTGGAGTGCTAATTCTAGGCCGAGAAACCTAGAGCTGTACAGATATAGTGTCGTAGTGTGGAGTCTACAGCCTACTCGAGCCAAATAATTCTTTATATATTGCAACTGCCTGTAGTGATTTCTCCATAAAAATATGCCAATTGAGAAACATGTATGAAAAATAAAGTTACGCATACTGTGTCAGTTTGCAAACTCAGCAACTAACCCTGCTCATAAATAAAGTATACACTACACAGTTGGGTTATTTCTCCCGGTCAATTCCCAGATGCTTTAGCATTTTGAATCATCTTCATGAGATGCTTGATGCTTTTATTGCGAGTTTCCAAATCATAACTCAAGTGTGCAACATTTATTTTATTTATGGTGTTGCCATGGTAAAAGCTAAAACTGTCAGACAGACCTGCTGAGGAAAATCTGGGAGACAAAAGAAAAATATAAAAATAACCTCCACTAACATCTCTGCACTGGGGATGAAGAGTAAAACCAAGAGCCTTTAGTAAGCTTATCTTCTGAACGTTTACTCCAGTAAATATGTACTGTATGGTTTACATACAGGTACTTATCCCATGGATTACCTTTGTTGTTCCATGTTTCCTGTTTGTTAGTACCAGTCTTTATTGCTTTACCATGCTCTTACCATGATTATGTTGTGCTTTATTACACTTTAAAATCTTTTTTATGAAACAATTTAATATACTGTATATATACAGATTGTTTGCATCAGTTCTACATTAACAACATCTAAGCAGATGCGGTTTTCAAATTAGCAACAATGGAAATCCATTGAATATTTTATTTTTGAATATTTAGATTTTTTTTAAATTATTTGACCATTACACAAGGTGATAACATTTTAATATTTAGCATGAGACTTGACAAATGACTATGTGAACTATCCTGAAACGTTGTAAATTAATGCCCTATTTCAAAGCTTTGTTCAATATGTCGCGCATTCAATATCGAGTCCACAAACTGTCAGTAAAACTGAATAAGGTTCTCATTGAATTTCGATGAAATGGCCAGTTTGTAATACTCAGTCTTTCTGGTCGGGTCATGTAGTGGAGACTGGGACTTGTCCACTGCCATGATTATCAAAGAAGCTGTTCAGTAGATCTTTATATGAAAGTCCCTTCATAGCCACAACCAAATTCATAATCCGAAATTAAAAATAATCACTTTTTCAGTTAGATAATGTACGATGCTGTCTTACAACAGATATTGTACTGGGTTCTGGTATATCAGAGTTTGGCAATATAATTGTTTAGCTTTTTTAAGCTTTAGAGGGAAAACAAATCTGTGCTCATATCTTCTTACATAACAAAGCTTTTAAAGCTTACTGTATAATGCTGAGATGAATAATAAATCGATGGATAACACATATAATGTTGTCGTCTGTTTTCTGAAACAACTACAGTATAAACTGTACAGTAGAAATTTACTTTGAAAAATTCCAACGATTTTGGAATTCCAAACATTTCCCATTAATGACAAATAACGTTGGCAAGATCTTTTTAAACAGCTCAGTTTTTTCTTAACTTTAAAAACCGTGTTGTTTTGTAGGCAAGAAAAAGAAACACACAGAAAACAACCTGCCAGGGTTTGCAAATTAAATGAAACAGCCAGATATAAAAGAAAAAAAAAAGTTTCACAGCACTAAGTTTTGAGAAATAAGAACAAAAGATACTTTGAACTTTAGATCAGTCAGCTAGCTAACCTTGAGATACTGATAGTGAAACTGCTATCTGCCAGTTAATTATGTTTCTTTCAGGTAATAACACCATCCATTCCAGCTTACAGTTCTATAGCCCTTTTCCTTCAGTTCCCTCTAAACTTAATTTTCAGTTGTTTTTTTACTGCCAGCGTACACAGCATAAAAAGTATGACATTACGAAATCTCAATTCTCTGTGCTAATATTTGCAATGCAGCCCCACTCTTTTCAGAAAAGTTGTTTATTCTTCCACATGGGGAATAAGGAATTTAATTAATCTGTCTATCCTTCAGGGCCACGGAGCGCAGCTTGTAAAATCCTGTTCTTCTGCTTGAAGCGGGTCTGATTATCTGTCTTGCACAAAGCTGTCCACCCCAGACCAGTTTTGGCAGAGATCCACAAATAAATTCACACGGAACCCACCTGATCCGTCCATCAGCACCTGCATGGGAAACCACTCCTGGAAATTCTACTATAAGCAAACAAAATGAACCATACAGGCAGCAGGGAAAGATCGACATGAAATTGTCTTTCTTGAAGATTGCTTTGCAAAAGTATTTGACACTTTTGTGTTTTGCATTGTTTACTGTTTTCACTCAATTTACTTCTTTATGCAGAGACACAATTCAAAGGCATTTTCTATTGTAATTTTAGACATTTTGTCTTAAGATAACAGTTAGTCCTGACAAATTTATCTTTTTATGCAGAAACAATTCTAAGGCAATTTCCAACAGTTATTTAGGCTGTTCTGTCTGAAGCTAACAGTCCTCACAGAGCTGAATTCTGTAATGTATCCTTTTAGCTTTATAGATACTGTACATAGAGAGGAACAAATGGTGTTCATGATGAGAAACATCTGACAGTGAATCAATTAGACTTGATTGGTAAATGTGATGGATCAACTCCTATGACACTTGATATTGGAAGTTAATGTACAGTTTACCTTGAGTAGTTCTAACATGGTTTTGAATATTTAAATCCATGTGAATTTAAGATTACTAAATGACATGCTTCAATTCTTTTTTACCGAAACTAAGCAATATTAATAACAAAATATTGGAGGCTTTGAGTACACTGCTGATGCTTAAAACATACCTACTGTATATTGTAAATCCTGAATACGTCTAAGATGTCTATAAATTTCGCAGAGCAGTGTTGGTCTATATGCAGCGGGCATGCACTTCAGAAGTCCAACATACAATAAACATACCTTTTGGACAATATATGTAAAAGTTAATTCTGTGGTTATTTTCTTATACAGCATCCAAAAATTAGAGCCCTCAGTAGAATCAAACAAATTCCAGACAGTTTAAATAGAACAATTTTAGAACACAACTCATGCATAATTGTGATTTACTGGCATGATCTACCATCAGTGACTGTCTTAGATATGTTAGAACATTCTCATTTCAAAAGCCACAATGATCCAGTTCCAGTGAGAACTGCACTCCACTGGGTCTGATTGTGTCTCCTGCCCTTCTGTGCTGTATGTCTACAGAGCAACAAGAATCATTTGAAAAGGTTTACTTTCCTACCTAGGACAGCTAGGCGCTAGGAGAAACTAGGAGAAACTTCAGCAGAAACCTCTCATCATTGCTCTGCCAGAGGTCATTACACAACAGAACCCCTCCCACCCTGTCGTAGATCACATCCTAATGGTATAGATCTATTATCTCAAGCAATTGTTTCACCTTTTATCTCTATCATGCATATCTTGTGATATTTATTTTGTAGCTGTTCTATTCTGATATCCACTGATTCTCTAATTTGTAATTGTAATGTCCCTGGCTTATCTTTTTTTATTTACTTTTTTTTTATTTAAACCTGATAATTGGTTGTAATATATTTGCCATGATATACTTCCCTCTTTTCCAAAAGACCTTGAGATGCCCAAACAGTGTAAAGAGCCTTTAGGTGCTGTTGCCTATGAAATGTCATCCCATATAAAATGTAATAATATTACATATTTGACTGCTGGTACCACTATATACATTCAAAAGGCGGAGTGGTGGCACTGTGGCTAAGAATCTGTGCCTGTTGCTGGTTCAAAACCCACAGCTAGCAGAGGAATCCTACTCTGTTGGGCCCCTGAGCAAGGCCCTTAACCCCAGCTGCTCCAGGGGTGCTGTATAAATGGCTGACCCTGCACTCTGACCCCAAGCTTCTCTCTTTCTCTCCCCAGGCTTCGTGTGTCACATGGAGAGCAAGCTAGGGTATGCGAAAAGACAAATTCCTAATGCAAGAAATTGTATATGGCCAATAAAGTGATTTTATCTTATTAGGTACTTAGTTCCCCATTCAAGCCACAACAGCCTCATTCCAGGGCTTAGCATTGGTTTCCATGGTGTTAAGCAAACAGAAAGCATATGACTCCCCCAGTGAATGGGACACTAGTCCACTGTAGAGCCTACCACCAGCAATGCTGGCTCCCAATTTATGCAGCAGGATGCACTGGAAAAGTACCTCGCTCCAGGTACAAGCCTCCAGGCATGAACCCTGAGACCCTCTCTGCTAGAATAGAGTAGAGGAGTTTACTGCCTAATGTACATGTACCGTACATTGGAATTCTTATTCATGTCACTCTCTCAAAACAATAACAGTACAGCAGATGATACAGTATAAAACAGACAACACCACACAATGTAGACAGTACATTACAGCTATGCTAATACCTATGCAAATGCTTTTTAAAAATGCTTGTATTAAAAATACATAGTACAGAATATTATTAAGCTTCTCAATTGAATGTACAATTTAGGTTCTGCAGTTCTGGAAGTTATGTCATTAGAATGTTCAAGCATGGGTAACTCTGGGAAAGCTGTAATCCTCCACAATTACAAGGGACTGGATTAAATGCTGCCATCACATGATTCCTTCTGTGGCCCTTTGCTAAAGTGTAATTCTGAGGTTGTGCAGACTTGGTGTAGGTTTTCTACAATTCTATTATTACCAAGCTCCCCTCAGCGTTTGCTTTCAGCTCCACTTAAAAATAAATGTCAGAGCAATTATCAAGCATTTCCTACTAGGAGGCCTTGAAACTTTTTTTCCGTTTCAACTTCAGAATAATTACAGGCTTTGCTTGAGCCAAGGCATACTTGTACTTTCCATTCAATTCCAAATAGGAAAATGCTCTTTCTTTCTGTCTCTAATCAATCATACAGCTTCAGAAAGCACAAAGAGGACAGAATAGGTGCATGAACAACTGAGCATTTCAAATCTTGTTCTGGATGTCTGTCTCGGTGACATGAATATAACCAGTGTTAGCAATGTGTTATTTATTCTCATATGAATGAATTTCTGTTGGCATCTTAAGTATACAGACACTCTAAATGCAAATGATACAACAAATGCAATACTTGCTTTCATGTAAGGCAGTTGTTAGTAGGTAGTAACTTAATGGTAACATTGGGATATTTAAAAAAAATAAAACAGACATCAATTTTGTGTCCAGAGTTTTCTTTTTCTGCTCCTACTGTACATCAGCTATGACTCATGCTGGTAGATAATGAGCTCCACAATGTTGAAAATGAGTGCCTGTTAAAATATAGCACATACAGCGTAAGTCATTAAATCAATACAAAAGTGTTCACATACAAAGTATGGTGGCTCTTCCACTTACATTCAGTGAAAAGTTGCTTTATTACCCACAAAGAAACAGGTGGCTGTACATGGGAACCTGCTGAGATGCTTCATAGATGATCGACAGCTCAAGAAACTCTTACATATTTTTACTGTACATTCACCCACATTGGCGATAATGAATTCTTTCCTCTGCTTCTGTTCAAGAAATACTTTCTTACAGCCCACATGGGTTATTTTAGTTTAACTATTTCTGCTTAGAAACCTTTTGTATTGGAGATTCCCCACTTTCACCTAGCATCTGTTGCAAACCATAAGCCATAAGACATTAGACTAAGGAAGGCTGTGAAGTGAGCTCTTTGAATTTTTCATTTAAATTTGATTTCTGGCTTCTCTCAAGAGCCTGATCACACATCAGCAAGTGTGATATCCAGGTAAATTAAACCTTGTAGCAAAATTCCAGTTAACCTTCACATTATTCCAGCAGCTTTTTACCTCTCCTAAATTATTAGGAGCAAAAATGTGGACTGAATCCAAAACACTTTGTGACGCAGTGTGATTTTTGGTGAATGTAACAAAGAAAGCCACACAGAAATAAACAGAACTGATCTGCAGATCATCTGTAGCAATATCAGCGATCATGTTTGTTTTCAAAAGTGCAATCTACATGAGGTTAGCAGAGTGAGAAATCAGAATAAGTGAGAGAAACCTGTTCCTTTTGCTTTTTTTCTTGTTATAAAGCATTAAGGCCAGGAATGGGTAGCTGTTTTGTACAGTAGGTTGTTTTGGATCTTTTGAGATGTACAGTATCTTAATGAAGATAAAAAGCCTGTATAAGAGAGTGTGTTGTACTAAGTTGATCTTAGAAAGTAATAAACCCTGGCATCTTTCATAGTCTTTTTTTTTTGGGGGGGGGGGGGACTTGTACGTTTGCCTTTCTGCTCTTAGTAGGTACTGTATATAATGAGGTCATACTGTATTGCATTGATCTCATTCTGTTGACACAATGGACACAGAGTATAAAATGTATCCCACCTACGTTACAATCCATAAAAAAACTTTCAGAAGCCTTTACAACTTGTCAATTTTCATATAAGTGCTAATATGTATTTGATTGAAAATGTATGCTCCCCCAGATAAACCTTACCTTTCTTTAATATATTTACTTATATGTCAAAAATAAAACCAGCCTTTGCTGCCAAATGCAGATAAACAAATACCACATACAGTATCAGCACACTGATCATTTTAAACTACCTTACCACTGAGATTATTATGTCTCAAAAACATACAGTAGCAACTCTTGCTTAGAAACACAAGTGCTAAAGAAAACCTTTCAAAAAGCCTTTCATGTCTCTCTAGTGAATATTTTGGTAAAGCTTTTATAAGAAAATACAGTCTGACTGACTTTTATTTCCTTTTAGAAAAATATATTTTCTATCTTCCTTTTTGGGGTGTGCTGGAAATTTGTACGTTTCATACAAAGAACTGACTCAACAAAAGACCACAACTGATACTCAGTGACAGAACCTAACACTCCATGTGCATTAAAGGGACGGGAATGTTTTTAGAGAAAACGCATCAACATCTGGAGAGAAAGTATCAAACCACATTTTTCATCTCTCTTTTTCCACACATCATAATATGACTAATGTTTAATGAAAATACACAGGAAAAACAAAACAAATATATTGGTTCTAAACAGTATGACTGTAAAACAGAACTCGTTGTTATAGAATTTAGATCAGACCAAAACACACTACTGTTAATGCATGAATGCAACATATTTTATGATAAAGTGCTTCTGTGGTGGAGCTTTCTCTGTTTAGTATCTGTATTTCTAAGTTCGGTAAATATCTTACTCACTTTCTCAGTGTGGGAAGGATATCATATGCAAATCTGTTTCCTGTTTTATCTGACTAGCTTACAGTCAAACCATGGATAAGAAAAAAACATCTGGACGAACTAGGTTTACCCTCTAGCTATGAAAACAGCTTTCTGTGCACATGAAGGATCTGATTTTAAACCTGCAAGGGAACTGTGAAATGGGATCTAGTGGCTTTGTACTAGTTTAGCTTGAACATCATGATGCTAAACTTGGAGCTAGGCTCTTTTTATGTCGCAGACTGTGGATAGAGGCAGATGATGATAATCAGAAAAAAAGAAATCAACACCAGCTCAATATAGTGAATAGATACTGCATGGTATGCGGCAGTATTAGATAAATTCAATTGATTCGATTTTAGTTCTTGCCAACTCGTTTTTCAAAGAATCATATGAAACTTTTTTTTTCAGAATCAGAGTACTTCACTGAATGTACTAGTTTGATCTATACCACAGCTTGTTCGTCAAGTAACAAATGACAAGCCAAGAACAGTCAGAGGTAGATGATATACAGTGTGTAAATTTCAAGAAGACGGAAGGATACAAAATAAAATTCAGACTTTATTTTCACCTGAATTTTCAAATATAAATAATTCTATGGAATTCTTTAAAGTGTTTTATTAGCACTTTTTACACGTTCTCGCACTGAAACTGCACTTTTTTTACTTCACTTTTAAAGATGTACATTATTCCTGTAGGAGAGTGTGCTTCATGCTTTACTGATTGATGTTTTGCTTTGTACAAATATTTTTATTAATGTCCAGTTCTCCAGTGCTTAAAATGAGTAGTGTGCAGGTACGCTCATGGCTCTGTTTTAAAGAAATGCATAGAGAGCACTTTCTCTTGCTGCATGGCCCTCTATGCCCACAAAGTATGTAGATATTCCCGGTGTCTGGTTTTAATAAAATCCATCCATCCATTTTCTGACCACTTTCTGCAATACAGGATTGTGGGGGACAAGGGTATTATTTTGGCAAGCAAGGGGTTCCAGGTAGGATACACCCCAGGCAGGATGCCAGACACAGACACACTTACACCAGGGCCAGTTTTCCTAGAAGTCAATTAACCTACCAGTGTGTCCTTGGACTGTGGGAAAACCAGAGCACCAGGGGAAACTCAGACAAACACGGGGAGAACATACAACCTGCTTGCAGCTAGCACCCCAGGAATTGAACGTACTGTACGGCCCCAGTGCTGGACATAACAAAGCCAACCACTGCGCCACCATGCCACTGAGTTGTAATAAAATCTGTACTAAAAAAAGTACAGATCAGTGCATTTGCCTTCCGTTTGACTGTTGTAAACTTGCCAATACATTTTTTTTGCAGTTCTCCCTGGTACTGAGGATCAAACTCCTCCTCAAGTCTTCACTTGGAAACTTGTTGTGAAGTCTTTGACTCCCTGGTAATGATGTATCCCTGTATGTTTACACAGTTGCCTTAATGATCACGGCTGCTCATGGATTACTTTGCAACAGATGCTGCTGATTATTCTGCAGACACATTTCTAAAAGCTAACCGTCTTTACATGTAAGCCTATCGTGGGTATTTATGTGATAAATATATTAAAGACTAAAATAATTCTCTTCTTATAATTGATCTAGTGGTGGATTGCTCCCAGTGTATAGTAGCACGTGATTTTGATATTTTGCAATTCTAAATAAAATAATAGCAACTAGGAATGTGGCCAAAGAAGTCAGTCAGCTTTCCATATACACTAGAACACAGATGTTTGGTATGCGAGGAGGACATTTCTACATTGCTAGTTTAAAAAAAAAAGCCAACGCACTTTATGAAACCATACTTTCAGAACGGACTTTGGACAAGCTTTACTTAAAGGAGATACCTCGAACGATGATAGTGGTGGATTTCTTGGCGGGGTTCCCCACATTATTGTTGGCAACGCAGCTGTAGACTCCTGCATCCTCAGAGGTGACAGCCGGCAGGGTGAGGGTTCCCACATTTAACACGCTCTTCTCCGGCAGGGCTCCGGTGCCTCGCACCCAGGACAGCACTGGGGCAGGCTCCCCGCCTGAGGTGGTGCACACCAGGGTGACCGTCTGGCCCGGGTTCACCACGATGGGGTCGTCCACCAGCAGTTTGATCGTTGGCGAGGCTGAAAGAGATGCCAGTGAGGGGCTGACATTGGCTACCGAGCATTTCCAACAGCAGCTTCGGGCTGACTGACAGGGAAAGACAAAACCTTGGGGGGTATGACTGCACCGTGTCTCCGCGGAATAACATCCTTTCTACATTAAGACTCAATGTATTGACTGGTGTTTAAACACACTCGGTAGTGCGAGAGGCTCAACCTGCTGGGCAGCACTCAATTTTTATCCGAGCTGCTGTATTATCTCTGGCACGGAGCACTTAGTCCAGATTTAAAATCAACACTAAGGTGGGTCACAGACCAGGCAAAATGCACAAGAAATGCTAATGAATGTGCCACCTCGTATTAAAAATGATCCATCAGCACGTAACTGTGTTTTTAAGGCTCCTAGCCTACAGCTTCCCAGGCTTTCATACACCTCTTTCGTAATGCGTCTTGAAATCACTGCCAAAAGCGGGGTTAAGTGCTGCAACTTCACAGCACTGCTGAAGGGATTACAGAGTGTAGAACGTGCAGGGGTGAGTAGGAAATCCTAAACATGGCAACTCTGAGTCTCCTTCTTTAAGCAGAAGCTCAGTTAATCCCCATGTGGTTTTTTTTTAGTTTTCCTTGCCGATTCTTTCTTGTGAGCTCAATAGACTTGGAAACTGTTTTTTTGAGAATTACTTAACCTTACTTAACCTTTTTTTTCCCCCAAAAATGAGGGTCGCAAATACAAAAAAAATGAAATAAGCAACTTCGAAATGGTTAAAAAGTTTAAAAAATGGGCACATTATGGCAAGGAAATATGTCCAGAAAATATCAGGATGAACAGAACCGATTTTACAGGACACTCTTTCATAGAAAATGACCGTATGAAAGCAAATAGCAGGCACACGGGTGTCTGAATATCATGTGAAAATCATAGCAGAGGGATGCAAACTGCAGAATATTAGAACATAAGAAAGGTTACAAAAGAAAAGAGCCCATTTGGCCCATCGAGCCTGTTTGGTAGTTAGAAGTTAGTTGATCCCAGGGTCCTATCCAGCTGTTTAAGGTAGGGAAGCCAGGGTAAGGGCTTCAACAACCTGCATAATACTTTGTGAGTGTAAAGTGTGACCGCCACTGTTTCATCCTATTGGTTAAGAAAAAGCATATTATATGAACTGATTGTTTGGCCCACGTCAAGCAAACAGCCACACCCAATTGGCTGATGAGGGTTGCAGTTATACCGCGTGTTGTGGATGGAGTGATATTAGCATTATGCTGGGGAAAGGGCAGCATCAGTCTAGAGAGAAATGGGTAGACCGGCAGACCAAAGTAATGGCCAAAGTGTATTCAGAATGATTTTCTGTACATGCCTGGCCCTACTCTTGATGTTTCACACTAAGGGTCACTTCATTACACTACACTGAATGCAAGGGCTAATAAATAACATTTAGGGTTATGCACCATTTCCTTAGTTTACTTAAATAAACTAAGTTTACTTAGTAAACTTAAAGATGGACAGTCTTTAAAGATGGAGAGAAAGGCTGTCATTACATGAAGACGTGTCCTTGGGTTCCCTGTGATCAGTTGTGGGGTCACGTATACCTTGAAGCTAAAAAGGTCCAGGCTGCAGGAACAGCACGGAAATGAAAATGCAAGTTTAAAGTGATAGATTTGATTTCTCCTGGACTAAAACTCAGCGCAATTCCTTTTGTGTAATGAATGAACACAACGACCTTCATTTTGAGAAAAGCATGAGAATTGAGAGGCATGAGAAATTGCACACGGCCTGCACTGAACTCACGAGACGTAAAACTCGTTTGGTACTCTGCATAAAAAAACAGGTTTCATGCACTGAATGTAAAAAAAAAACTCCAACTGCAAACACTAAAGATACAGTAGTACTATATTTGATTGTTTTCTTTTCATTCACATTTGAGTCATTCACCACAGAACAGTGAGACACTGACTTCCCAATCACTGTTTTTGCAAAAGTGACTTATTTCTGCCCTTATTTAAAATGCTAGGCATTTTAAAATTAGATTAATTTAAAAAATAAAGAGTTATTAATAGATTTACAAATCTTTATATAATGTTAGCTAACATATAGTACAGTTATTAGTGTTTTACACATGTACTTTATTCAGTATATTACCATGTTTACTCTAAAATCAGTTTTGTCAGTGAACTATTTTAAGTTTAAGACTGCCTCTGTCAGTTCTGCTTGTCATCTCGCTCATAATTCTAGTTCAAAATCTAGGACTGATCTATCTGTGAGTTTCTTCATCTTCCTCCTTAAATGATTATTCAGCTATTCTACAGAAATCCTTCAAATTTGCCTTTACTATCATGGTTCCAGTCAAAAACTAAAGTTATTCAGATTATTCTACTTTGAACTTCCTGTAATGTTCATTCCACATGGTCCTAGTTCATCATTACACTCTCAGGTTTTCGCTGTATCAATGAATCAACACTCTTGATCTCTGTATTACACTATTTGACTTAACGTGGACAACTGCATCGATTTCTCAGTGTCACATAATTTTAGGACCTTAGATTTGCAATTTAAAATTTCAAGGATTTTTGAAAGACTTGTGCCAACCCTAAAAAACACACCAAGATGTCCAAGGGTTCCATCAGATTTCTAAAGCCATATTTGATACAGTATGTATTAAACTCACACCAGATCTAATAAAACTGCAGACATGAGCAGGAAATGGCTGACTCTTAGCATCATGTTCACATTTGGGTTCAGCTGTGCCCTGCAAATTTACCTGTTCTGTTTGAGAGCCTAAATAAGACCATCTTGTCTGGGATTCCACACACATTTCGCACAGAGGCAATGCAGCTGTAGTTTGCATAATCCTGAGGCCGAAGATTCTTCAACTTTAAGATCTTGGTTTCCCCCTGCAAATCAAAACCAAAGCCCTTTTAGAATCAGAGCATTCTATAGTATGTTCTTCTCTTGCATTTGGACAGCTGAATGATGTAATGGGAAGTAGTATCAACCTAACAAGTATTCTCTTGTTCAGTGTAGGTCAGATTTTGAACATGTGGGATATAAAGAAGAAATAACTCAGCTTGTAGTAGTAGCTTGCCTAATATCATTAAATGTTCTATTTATAACACAGACTGTTAGCAAGTGGTGATACTACAATGCATACTGTATATTCTTTCCAGACAAGAATTACAGTATAACTGTGATATAACAGATAAGCTTCACAATAAAAGGAGATTTGGTCAGTGGTATGGGTACTGCTGTTTAGTGTTCAGAGTACGGAATAAAGAAGAACATAAGGGAAACTCTGGTGATTTGAAACAAGGCATAAACACAATAATGATAATGGCTGTAAGCCAAACCTACAACATTTAATTTAAAGCTTTAACCTAACAAAAAAAAAATAGGACATTACAGAGTTTCTATTGTAATAGACCTTAGTCACTGTCATTTATCAAATTCCATTTTATTAGTCAAACATAATTTGATTAGTCAAGGAATCATGGTCTTTTTTTCACACGTCTGCCTTTTCTGGTCTCTCGGCAGGATAATTTATCCTTCTGTATTGTTGCCAATTATTTGTTGATATTGTCAAGTCCCTATTCTGTTGCCTTAAAAGAACAAGGTAAGGTGAACCATTTGATCTGTGGCCTCGACAGTCTTCTGTATTGCAAGCTGTCAATGTGAGAAGACCACTTATTCTATGTAACTTCATGTCTGATATGCTGTTGCCCGTATGAAAGCAGGCAGATCAGAATGAATGCTGAAAATCAAAACCTCTGGCATTATGTAGTCATTGAATTGTTGACATCAGAGTACACTTTCCATGAATTCCTTTGGCTGGCTCAGTGTTCAGGAACATGGAAGAATGACACCACAGTGCATGAATTTCCCAGCATCCATTATGTTCTACCTCTAAAAGGCAAACAATAAAAAATAAACAAGGCAATCTAGAATATCTCGATTTTGCTGTTTGTGTACTGTATACTCAGCATAGGAAAGTCTACCATAGCTGATATTGTATAGGTTCCAGTACTTTTGATCATTTAGAAAACCTTTAACTCAGATGTGGGTACTGTATAACTCATTACCCGTGTTTTGTATTTTTGATCTGTTTAATTGTAAACTGATATTTAATGATGAAACATATTTAAATGCAGCCATCTCGTTTCTGTTGTTTAACACTCTCCACAGGGAATCAAAAAAGAACACAAAATAAACCTGCATGTCAATACTGTTGCTGCTAATTACAAACACATTTACTGGCAGGGGTGTGAATTTCCACTTGTGCAACTGGGCTGTGCCTCATTTTTTAGAACTTGCATTACTGAAATATCTTTTTTAAGATGATGTACAGTCGAAGCTACAGTCAGTCCTAGGCTAAATCAGCTCATGAACAAGAATATGTCTTTCATCCATGAGTCAGCAAATTGGTATCTCATTTGAAGTCCACTGTAGCCAGATCTTACATTTCACACCTCTGAGGGGATATTGCAACTAATTTAACATAAAGTAAAAGCTTATTTTAGCACAACATATTTTGCAAAATGACAAATTCACTGAAATAATTAAAGAAATTTAATGTTTTTTTATGTCATCACTATAATACTGCTGATTGAAGGAACAGAAGGGGGAAACATGTCTGGTTTTCAGAGGCAAATATTTATTTATTTAATATTTATTTATTCATATAGATGTTTTTCAGTGGTAGGTATAGATGCAGAATATTCACTGTGTTCTTAGAAGTCTATTAAATTAAGCCTTCTATTACACGTAAGCCCACGAATCAGGCATGAATTCACATACTGTATGTATTTAAAAACAGTTTTCAGAACTCCTTTGCTATTTTAAATGGTTGATCTTCAGAACAAATATGAATAAGGAAAATATGATTATTCTGTGTCTAACAGAGGGGAATTCAAGTTAAGCTCCAGGGATGTAAAAGAAAAAAAATAAACGTTGAGTGTTTCAGTAAGAGATAGATTCAGATTTCTCACCACCGCAGCCAGAAGCTACAGTACCTATGGCTCAAACGCCTGCATCATTGCTGAGTTACCTGGGTGAAAAAAGGCTCGTAGATCTCCACACCCTTGTCTGAGCCCTGTGACAGGATCTCTCGTCCCCGACGCCAGCTGTAACGCACAGGAGGGTTGGAGTTGGCCACACAGCGCAGGAATACAGTCCGCTCATAGTAGAATTGCTCCTTTGCTTCCCCAATGCTCTGGTGCACTGTCACAACAGGATCATCCAAGTCTGCAAAACGTACAGGAATAACATTGGAGTAAAAGAGCACACTGTATCTTAAGAACAGGCAGGCAGGCCATCAAAGCTTCTTCTCCTACTAGTGCATGAATAGCAGCAGAACCAATTCACTGAGACCCAAATTGTCATCCAGACTGAATCCCAGATTTATATGAGAATAGTTAGATAAAGATTTACCAGTCTGAACCTTGAGAGCCAAAGAACCATTCCATGTGCTACTCTAAAGACAGGTATCAATACTATGTTTAAAACTGCAACCTCCCCAAGTTATTATATTTTGTATGACCCAGATTATTCACAGCCAACCCAAAGTTGTTCCTCAAAGTATTTCATAACTACAGTATAGAAAAGGACCGTAAAAATCAGGTGGAAAAAAGACGCTAAAGGCTATAGCCTCATAATTATTTGGTTGTGGACCTTCAACTGAACTGCCCTCTGATGTGCAGACACACATTTGAGCACATAGACCTCTGGTTGTCCTTCAAATGTATTCCTGATAAACAGAGTGACTCACATTCAGAGAAAAAAATATAATCAAATGAAAGAAATCGTTCAAACTTCTCTGCATCAAAACAAGCTGAAGAAATTAAACAGTTCATGCATCAAAGGACATCTGTGTATCTGAAAATCTGGAAGCAGATGAACCTAATTGAGTCTACTGCTTTTATTCAATGTAGGTAATGCAGTTTAATTACAATTAGTGTTTCTTCTATTCATGACAAATACTTGTGGCTGTTTATCCTGACTGTGACTTTACTGTCTCTTTACTAAATCTTCACTATGTTGATACACATCAATAGCACACAAATTGTAAACTGGTTTCATACAGAATACAACTGATGCCAGTAAGTCAAATATTACCTTGGAGTATCAAAATTTCAGCTCACTAAATTACAAGACCAGTACTTGATAATGGATTTCCACTGAGCTGAAGAACACACTCAAAACAAAAATCATTGAGGAAAGAATCATGAAATATACGCAGTTTACATTTACCATTAAAAGAAACAAACAATTCTAACCACAAAATTGAGTTAAAAGAATTTAAATGATGAATGCAAGGATTCTATAAGCATACACTATGCTTCAGTAAGTATAAACCATTAAGTACTTTAGCTAAATATTGTTAATTTACAGTAGGCTAACAACAACAAATATGTCTCTTGTACAGTAGCTTGACAAAGCTTGCTTCTTTAAGCTAAAACAGAAGAGAATTTTCATGGTTAATTACATTAGTGTGGGAAGAGAGGAGTTCAAGTCATTTTGAAAATAAACTGCTATTTAATATAAACTATGTGATACATAGCTTCTGTATTCAAACAGCAGCTACCCGCTTAAAGTAATGTACCATTGCTGTGCCTCAAATAACAAAACTGGCTGTTCTTGATGTAAGAGCCTACTGCTCAGAAATTAAGTTTAGATTATATAGTGAGCGGCATTAAAATGCAACAAATGAATACTGGATTCATGAGCCTATATTTTGGTTTTAATGCCTCTCAGAATACCAAGATATTCAAGTTTGTATTGAGACCTAATACAAGTAGTATCTGTCTATTATTAATAATTATCAGAAATTACTTGTGTTTATCAACTCTATCACCTGAAAAAAAGAAGCCATGTTTTGGATGAGACATAAAACTGAGGTCCTGACTGTCTATGGTCATTAAGAATCCCAGGGTGTTTAGCGTGTAGCGGGGTTACCCGGGTGTCCTGGCCAAATGTCTCCCTGGCCTTTATCAATCATCACCTTAAAATCCCCATCTTTGAATATACTTCATCACTCTGCTCTCCTCCCCACTGATAGCTGGTGTGTGGTGAGTGTACTGGTGCACTTTAGCTGCCGTCACATCATCCTTTGCTACACATTGGTGGGGGTGAAGGAGAGTCCCCATTACCTGTAAAACACTTGGAGTGGAGCGTCCAAAAAACCCTACATATAGGTGTAAGAATTTATTAATATGTTGTATGCAATGAATTTTTTTTCTGAACACATGGCAAGTTACCTTTAGCATTTCCACTGCCATGTCTCATCTTTCTCATTTCTCTTTTCACATTTGGTCCATCTAGAAACCTGAGAATGTGGACCTGTGAAAGGTCAAAGGTGAAAGGCAGCAAAGAACTTTGGGAAAACTCAGCTGAGGAGAAAACATACTGGGACCAAAACACTCTGGAGAGAAACAACATCATGGAAGCTGCATTTGTATCCAGGTCACTACACAAATATAAGTGTTTATTATGTGAACCTTAATTAGACCATCTGCCAGCTTTATTCCACAGAGAATCAGTAGGGTCACCATGTGGATATGACAATGAATGTGTGGGATATGAACCAAATTTACATAACAGCCCAGGAGAAAAATAGTTCTTCATGAACATTATTTCATAGGCAAAGAAAGAACATCTCAGTTTCCTTTTGAATTTCTTGATACTTCTCTAGACATACAGTAGGCACAGAAGAGGTGTCTTGCTGGTAGAAAATAGTTATGTCTTACAGTAGAGGAAGAGTGTGCTTGAAGGTAATCTACAGTATTTATTTAAATCTTCACTTTTATTTCTTTCCCATTATTTTTTCACTACGTATTTCACTTAAAAGAAAACAAGAAAATGTTCCTCGCTCTCTTACTATATGTTAAAAATGAATATGAGTGATTCAGAAATTTCATCGGTATTATTCACTTTGAAATTTTCAAAGCACTGAAGATCAGCAGCTTTTCAGTCTATACAGTATAACATCAATGTATTTTGTTCATTAAGTTAAAATGCTCAAACAACTCATGTTCAGATGTTTAGAATGTTTGCACAAAAAATACAGATTCAAAACTCTACAATGGTTAATGTACTGTAACTGGATAAAGACCCTACTAAGTACAGGCAACATTACAGTATGTGTTCTTCAGAGAACAGTAACCTCTGGCTTGTTTATTGGGTATCTAACAGGTACAAATGTATTTTTTTTACATGCTTGATATATTTTGCACTTTTTCACAGCTTTGGGGATTGTAGTAAATTTCTTTCTGAACCAAAAACTACTCATTAAGACAATTAATAAACGTTAGCCACAGTCTTTTCTTTATATTTTTAAGGATGGGAAACTGCAAAATTCAACAAAGTAAAATATTTAGAGCAAAGACAACAGTTAAATAAATTCAACCAGGACATTGCCATTTTATTCCTTGATATCCTGTGAACTTCATAAACAAATCATGAACTGACATTCCATATACAGAGCATGAACAGTAAAACATTATTTTAAGGAGAAAGATGTTCAAAACGATTTCCTTAAAAAGTCATCCTAACAAATAGCCTTCTTTCCCTCTTTTGCCTCAGTCAATGACTTAGTGGATAAATTCAGCTTAACAATTTTTTAATTAAATGGAAGCTGCAAAAACACTCACTAACAGGGTAAAGGTAACTAAATAGTAACGGAATGTACACAAATAAAAAGACACTCTCAGCAGAAAGACACCTATGACAATTTGACTACGTCAAGTACTTTCAATAATGCTTCAGTTTGTGTATCCCTTCTCCCTTTTGTCTCTCCACCTACACATTTCTACACGTGTCTACATTGTGTAGCTAACACTGAAGAAGCCCATTTCATTCACTCTATAAAATTCCGTCACTGTTAAAATTACAACTCAAATAGATTTATGCATCAAAAGTTAATGTTGTGGAGCAAATAAGAAAGGTGAGGCAGTAGGCATGCTGGCCAACAGATCAAACAGGAACAAAAAATCAATAAGACTATCCATTTTTGCACTGAAAAACACAAGAATGAGAATAAAGATTGAGGTCATGAGATTTGTGAGAAGACAGCACCATTTCAGGAGGTAAACCACTTAATCATTTGTTTCATTCCTACTCTTTCTGTGCCAGGGTCTCTTGATTAGAATGTGCTGATCATCAACACATCCTTTCAGGGCCCCACAAAGTATCTTTACTGAGAGCAATTAGAAGATAATGGGAAAAAAAACAACTACAGTAAGTCAATGGGCTCTTTGTTCAAGGTAGCTAGTGTACAGTATACGACCAAGGTACTAGGAACAAAGAGCTTTTTTCTTACTGTTCCTAACAATTACTCTGACAGGGCAGAAATAGCTGATAGACACAGGCTTGTATCGAAGCTCTTACACTTGAGCTTCATCACAACAGTCATACACTCAAAGAAAGACAGGCATAGAAAAATTGCACTCATAAATGCAAATATTAGTGTATATTAGCATTATTAGAAAACAGATCATCCAAAAACACAAAATGAGGCAGAGGGAACACACAGTACTGTAATACTGTATCACACATACTAAAATAATTTATACTACTGTGAAGAAAATTGAAAATATTATTTTCTATTACTTTTGAAATTATTCTTTTTTACCTTTGTAAGTGATTATAATTTGGATGCATATCAATTATATACTGTATGCACCTTATACTGTATGAGTATGTAAGGAGAACATTAAGGATACTATATATAAGATTTGATGTCTTTGAGATCATCTTAGTATGCCTACAGGTTTCTAAAGTAAGAAAAACAGTGGCGCATGCTAAATTTAAAAAGGCACAGATTATATTAAGACTATCTTGCCTGACTGAACACTAAATTCTAATTCACCGATCAGTCTCATTGTAAACGCCTAACACTTTTCAAGACCTGCAGCATTCCTCCTGTGCAATTTGCTCTTACTGTAATGCGGTCTCAGGAGTTATGTTTTAATATTAGGATATGCCACACAGTGCTGTATTTATATTTATCCTTCACTCCTTTGTGACCGCATTGCTTCCATAAATATGCCAGTCATCCTTCTAAACAGGTGGCTCATGAGACCTGAGCACACATAACTCATCATGGAATGCAAAACATAGAGCAAGGAGACTTTATTTGGCAGAAAATCCTGTTCTAAACCACATGACACCAACAGCCCATGTGAGCCCCTTTATATGCCAAATGTTTTAAATGGACCCCATGTAAAAATGTAGCTCTTCACCCTCCACAAATTAATTAAACAATGCAGTACGTGAGCCTACTGTATATACTGTACAGTACATGTACAGACAACAGAGACTTTAACAGCCTCTAGTGGCATCTCAGGTGCAACTGCTTTCCTCGGCACAGCTGGCCTGCCACAATAAGACAAGGGAAAAACACCACTGTTACGAGGGGCAGAAGCTCGATAGCGGCTTCATAGTTCCCACTCACTCAATAACAATGAAAAGCAGCTGTACTGATGTGGTGACTCAGTCCCTGATCGTCACAGGGAATGGTCTTACAAACACTGATACAGTGGTCAAACTGCAAAACCCTGCACTTGAAAATACTAGCAATCAAATGATCACAACTTTTTTTTTCTAAATTTATTAAGAATAATAGGAATATTCCTAATGCTCCACTTTCTGTGACAGTAATTTGAAATACATATGTGACTGCATGCATGTTACATTAATGTTATACTGTACCTGCAGGGAGGGACTAATGAATATACTGAAGTGGTTAAATTGCAGTGGAATGGACTAACAATTACTGTATGTTTCAGTTTTTCCAAATATAATATCCCACTATAACCAAGATAATAAATCAGTTAACATTCTGTGAGAAGACAAGTAAAGGATGATATGCACTATCATGTAAGGGGAAAGCTACGTGTTAATTTTCACCATTATCCAATTAATGCTAATTTTTTGTGACAACCTTTTCAGCTCAGGTACAGTATACATTTATTCTACATAAAGCTGTGTGCAATTAGAATGATAAATACACAGGTGTTTCATGGGCTTCAATGATTGATTCTCTCTCTATAATTTCAGGAAGTTTTCCTTTCAGGTTGAGTTATACACACCAGCTTAATCTAAAACAACCGCTGGGTTTGCACACTGAGCAGCACAAGCCCAAAAGAGACAGTACATTTGAGAAAAAAGCAAACTACTTTTTTTAAAACTATTTCTTTTTCTCAACTGCAAAATACTGTATAACATTCTTCATGGTGCTATGAATTCTTTCACTACCGAAAATTGACATCTATGATGTCCATATAACACACCATCCACATTTCCCCTATTTTGAAGAGTGAGCATGATATATTGTAGATTAAAATGATCCTGGCAGAATGATCAATGTAAAGTTTATGCTCATGAGACATGTTTTGCTCAGGGTGTGAAAAATTAGAGGGAACATTGATGTCAGCCAAGTAATTTTGTTGGTCAGTCTATCTGTACAGCCATTGTATAAAGTGATAATGTTGTGCATGAGCTACTCCCACTACTTTAACATAAATATGTGACAGGGCTCGCTCTGTTTATCAAAGATTTAAAACTAGGCTTTTGAATTGATAACATGTAGAACAATAAAAAAGCGAGTAACTCCTCAGCAATTGAGTAGTAATCTTTGGATCAAGTGTACCCCAGAGGGTTGTGCGAGTCTGGAGAAAAGTGTACCAGCTGTGTTGTTGAAGTCGATAACCTGACTTCTTTCAAGAAATGGAAGTTGTTATCAGAAGTTCGGGAGAGATAACGATGACAAGTCAATCTAAACAACAGCTGTACCTAATCACCATCATTACACAACTAGCTACATTACATACAGTACTATATGGATGGATGTTTGCCCATTATGCTTTCCAGCATGTCCTGTTGGTGTTTCCATAACATTTGTTTTTTACAAGACAGGGTTGTTATCCATGTGCCCAACCTCCAACATGGAGGACCTGGTGCCCGACGTGGGACACAAACCCATTACCCTGAGATTATGAGTCTCATGCTCTACCAACTGAGCTAGTCGGGGCCCTACAGTACTATATACTGAACAGAAATACATTTGTCTCAGGCATCCTCCTCCACCTTGCAGATACCCCTTGGTTAATGGGGTTTGATCCTCCTCGTCCTGTGGCCAGGAGGCTACCCAGCGAGTTAAGCCAAGCTATTCTCACCAAGTATTCCACAGATACACAAAGCATTCCATTCTTGTAAGTTGTTGTTCCTAGTGAAAACAGTGTTTTGGACAGTGAAAACAGTGTTTCGGTCAATTAGCTACTATTAAACAAGCTAGATGGACCAAATGTGAAAAGTGAAAAGCACAGCAAATTGTCATGTTTTTATTTCTTATAGAGGATTTCACCCTGACCACAAACAAACTGAGTCTTTTCAATATGTTTTCTATGAAGAACCATTCAGCTACTGTACAGTATATATACTTTACATTTAGGTGCATTTATGAAATGTTTTGATATTAAAATAATTGAAAGGGGAAGCTGAAATATCCAGTGGAGGTTAAGGTTTTACACATTGTTATTGTTTCTTTGCAGTCTCGATTAGCGAAATGGGCTATCTTCTCAGGGAAGAGGTTTTCTGCAATTTTCTCCAAAAAAACATGAGAGTGTGAAGAGTGTTATTTATTTACTACATCTAGAAAGGATAGCCAGTTACAAAGGGCTGAGAGGTGGATCTCTCATGACTCACCATGACATTAATAGTGAGGACAAAGAATTTGCCTCTAGGGAAGATTATGACCTCATCTAACATAAAGCAAGAAAAAATGAGGGTAAGCAAGGAGTACTGATCGACATTCCAAAACCACTGCTCCAGTTATCTGCTACTGTGCATGTATATTACTTGCATAATAATGTGATTGCTGATGTGATAAGCTGCATGATGCTACAAGGACAAAGTAAACACAATTAAATGATGCTTACACTAATCTTGCTAAACAGGTGAAATGATCGATCTTGAAAAATGCAATTACAGTCTTCTGGCAAACCGCCCCTGAAATCAGATCTGTTCAGAAATACTTTCTGAGCATTTATTACCATGCAAATGGGATGTTGTGACTGTTAAGCAATGTAAAAAATATTTCCCTGTGATCTGGTCATGTTACAATATAGCATAAATGTATGTGTACAGTACATATTGTGGATGATACTGTTATGTTTTTTGTCATGACTAACACACAGAAATGGGAAGACATTTCCTCCAAGTGAATAATTAAAACCTTAATGTCTGATGACATTTGAAAGATTGAAAGTTAAAATCTGTCATCTTTTTCAGAAATATAAGAGTGGTCACCAGCAGTAAAGGCAATTTAGATTATTAGCAGACAGATGAATTTTGCATTCAGTTCAAAGAAAACAGAAGAATTTATTATAATTTGGCCTGTTTTTAGAAACTCTAAAATCACAATAAGCTTTTTGCGTTTTCCAATTATCTGAAGTACGGAAGATATTGACATCCGATATATTACAGAATGGCATTGTCCTGGTATCCAATAGGATTTCATCATGAGTGGGCACCCTTTAGTTTGAAGTGTTACAGGAAGTTTAGTGTGTTAACCATTTGAAACACTACATTGACTTCAGGTGAGAATGATACAATCACAACTAAACTAGTGTTTCTGTTTCAAGTGCTGTTAACCTTTCTCTTTTAACAAGCACAGAATAATTGCCAGAACATTCAAAACTGTAAAGCTTACAGTGTAGAGTGCTGTAATGGGCTGTCCTTGGATCAGAAAACTGCACCCTCACACTTTAGGAATTGAAGGTTGTCAAAGATGATGACAAGGCTGATGACAAAATCAGCACTACACATTACAAGACTTAAACATCTTGCAAAGAAAGCAGGGACATATTGGCAATATCTGGGTTTATACTGTAATTATCAGTTGTACTCAATCACGTACAGTAGTTCTCCTCTGGGCTCAGTATGTACAAAAAAGTTCAGGCTCCTTTTCTACTTTATGAATACATTAAATATCTTCTGAGCACTGGTTTAGTCAACCAGCTCACTGCGGCAAAGTAGCGTGCCCTCAGTCATTAACAGATGTGCCACAGAATTTTGAAAAAGAAAAAATGAATCAATGAAATATTGTTTATATACTGTACATATTAGTGCTGTGGAGTAAGGAAAGTGTTGTGTTGCACGTTCAGTATACTCAGACATGACAGAGGCTGTGGTCTTAGCTTAGGAAATCGCATGCATTGCTGTTAAGTTATTCAAGTTTGATGGACAGCAAAACTACTGAGAGTTGCTGAGCACGAGCTCCGTGTTTCACTGTCATCAATTTCTGTCAGGATGAAGCAACTACAGTATGCACTTTGTGGAAAACTCAGATTAAGGACCAAATTAAGACTTATCCACCCCTCTATTTCATAACTACTTTTTCCAATACAGGGTGACAGGTGACAGCCGGCACCTATCCTGGCAAGCAACGGGCACAAGGCAGGATACGTCAGTACAGCCAGGGCACACACAGACACAGCCACACACACACTCACATAAGGGCCAATTTTCTCAGAAGTCAACCTACCAGTATATCTTTGGACTGTGGGAGAAAAACTGGAGCACTTGGCAAAAACCCACATGAACATGGGAAAAACATACAAATTCCACACAGAGAGCACCTCAGGTTCATATTTGAGCCCAGGTCCCCAGAGCTGTGAGGCAGTAATGCAAACCACTGTTGCCACCCTGTTAAGACCTATTTATAATCTAAATAATATGGTAGTGTGCTAAAGTGATGTGTACATGTGTGGGCAGGGGTTGGTGTGCCACAATTTTTTTAAAAGCACTGTTTTAAACCATATTAACAATTACATTAATGCACACAGCTGTCACTTACTGTAACTGATAACTTAGAACACGGTAGCACTCAAAGTTATTCTAAATTTCATGTAGCTTGGCCCATAGTTATATTGTTTGAATTAAATGGGATTGTAATAGTTTCTGAAAGAGAAAAAGATAATGATATGAACAGTGTGGCAAAACCAAACCAAAGCATTATATAAAAAAATCTCAAATCTACTCGTGCGAAACAAAAGATTGAAATTGCAAATTCATTAATGGAGCACTCCTGTATTTTTACCCCACTTTTCACTACATAGAAATGCAAGCAGGAAATATGTTTATGTTAAGAGGTTAGCTTCCATTGATGCATTTATGCAACACAAATAAAGAAATATTAAAGGCATTCCAATAGAACAATCTGATTCTTCTGTCCTCTAGTAAAATTAATATTTGTTTAATGAAATTGCATTTTACTAGACATCACGGAGCCTAAAAATGATTTGATTTGCTAAAGCATGTACATATTTTTTGTATTTATGCGCTCATATAAACCAAACATCTACAGTTCAGTTTATTTTCACTATCGTCCATTGACAGGTGAAACAACACTCCCTTCTTGTAAAATATATAATACAGCTCAGTACAGACAGGATTTTCAGGAGGCACAAAAATACTCAGAGATTCTGTGATTGGATTCACTTAATCTATTAATATTTGGCCCAAATCCTAGAATGCTTTTTGATGTTGAGACTTCTGTTATACTTTGATTTTTTAATTTTAGAATGAATATAACTCACATGTTGATACTAGTATTAATAATTGTAATAATAACATATTTTTAGCAATATCTAAAGACTACTGGCTCTCTTTTGACTCTTAATAGAACTTAAACCATCTTAAAAAATAAAACCTCACAGAACATTATCACTATTTCAAATTGTAAAATGTCCTAATCTTCAAATTAGCCATGGATATTTCCATACTAAATACACTATAAGTCACTGTGCAACATGACGCCAATAGAATTGGCTTTAAACCAGCAAATGCATCTGATAATATTAATTTCCATTTGCGTTCCAATCATTAATCCAAATTAAAAATCCATTAAACCAATAAGAAAATCAAAGGGTTTAGGGATTAGCTGTGACCATATCCTGAAAGTAGCTGTACTGAAGTTACGCTCAGCCAGTTAAAGACTATCCCAGTTCTATAAATCAGGATCATATAATATGTCTGAATCCTAGGAGAACAGCAATGTACTACTTCTGTACCTCATGTGACAGTAGAGAAGATGGGCCTATACTCCATTTTCAATGAAGTGTCTGTAAATTAATTTCAAGATTTTTATTTCATCTTCATGAAGGTCTTGTAATTCCCTCTCTCCAACCCTTGCTGTGCATACAAATATACTCATATTTATATTCAATGGGCTAAAAGTGTATTTTCATGATATTACACACTGTGAGGCATTAAAAATGCAACAAATGCCATGGGTTCCGATACTCATTTGTTGTGTATTTAATGCCTCTCAGGAAAATTATTTATTGTTTCTAATGAAAGACTTGAAGTCACATTTTAGCCCCCATACTGAACAGCGCAGACATCAATCATTTGAAAGCCCACAAACTACACCCATCTACATAATGTCTCATTTGAGTCTATCTACAGTGGCAGAGCCCTACTGAGGTGCCGCACAAGTGATTGATTCCAAATGTGTTTCAGTCCCTGGAAAGTCTCCCGCATACTTTCACCATCTCTATTAATATCCTTGCATTCCTTATTTATGATTGCCATGCTTCATAAACAGACTGAAATACCCATCCGTTCACTTAATTCTGTTTTCTCTGAATCCCTTGTCACATTTCATCTTGCATTCTTCAAATACATGGGCGTTAAAACTTGCCCATGTGATACTACAACTCAAATCCGGACCTTTTATTTCCAGAATTTGAGCTAACAGTGATATCCCATTTGTTAAAAACCAGGAAACCTTGCTGCCTTTTCATAAAGAGATCATTGTTATGGTGAGTCTCTTGGCTTCAGTTGCGTTTTTCATGAAGTCGGCTAACTAGGGATATGCATCACGGTTGAAAACACAGCAAGTCTCTTATTTTAATGCATTAAATTGAGTAATCTTGTTTTCATGCATAAAAAATAAGGCCAGCAAACACTTAATTCAAGACAAAACAATTCCTACAGAAACCTATGGATAGCAAGATTTATTTGATTTCTACGTGAGGAGGTAGGTGGGAGGCTACACAAAGTGCAATGACAGGAAGGACTGTGCTGTATAAACTAGGGCTTTTGTCAACATAGTGTAGTAATTAAAGTTACGAAAGGTGAGAATTTGGTGGGTGGAACACAGACGTCTGACAGTGACAGGAAGGGTACAGAAAATAAGGGCTGCTTATTCGCACCTCCTAATTATAAGATTGAGACAATACTGAAAAACCAAACACACACTATGGCGGCTTTTATGTGTTTCACACATAGCCATTCAACCTGTTATCATGTTGACAAAGCTTATTTAAACAGTTACTGAAAACTATGGTGGTTTAAAGCATACACAACAAGAATTATTATCTTTCTGTTCAGAAGTGCTCACATGGAGAATGGAGTTAAATAGTGGAGATCCTTATGCTGGCCTTATTTTGTCGTGGTTTTTTTCTTGAATCAGAATCAATTTAGCCTTTCTTCGCAACCATTAATCTCAAAGCTATTTTGAAGTCTGAAAACAAAGTAACAGACGGAAGTCTCAAACAGATCGGCCTGCTTTAAATGCCTGCAGGGATGAAACAATCCAATACAAGCATACCACAAACAAGTAAATTAAAAATGTGCTCAAAAAGCTCTAATTTGTACTTTTCTGACGTTTAAAAATTTAGAATCTGCAAGTCCCTCAGTTCCAGAAAAAGCACTGAACCAATTAATATTCATTACTCATGCTGGCTGCTGCTTGTGTTGTGCATAAAGTCAGCACTACTGAGTTTAAAAGGTCCTGAAACCCACCTGTGTATTGTATCAGGGGAATACAGTGTTTCTTCCTCCCCAGGCTTCTTTCCTTCATTTCAGTTGTCCAGTCAGACCCTAATTAAGGTGGAGTAGAGCCTTGAATCGAATAGTACTGTAAGTGTTACTGAGGTACTGTAACTCATCTGGCTGAGGAGGACGGCAACCCCTCTGTATGGAAGGGGATGTCGGAAGCTAGGTTCACAGAAGTGGGAGAGATTAGGATTTGACCTCCTCCTAAACTTTTGTTTTAAAATCCTTTGAACATACAATAGTATTGTAGTCCTCTCCTGCCGCTCCTTCCTCAGAAACACGGCCCCTAGGAGGAGCTGGGAAAAGCAGGAGCTTGCAGCCCACATCTCAATTCCAGAACTGTGCTAAATAGCTTCTCCAAAATGTGTCACATCCCATATTGGTCTTCACTGCAATTCAACACCTTTGCTTCGTACAGGCTCTTTGTTGTCATTTCTTTTTTAAAGTGAACGAGGTACATGGGATAAATGGAGGTACAGTACTGTATGTCATCAGCTCTCTATATTAAAACATCTCTCTGCCCTCACATCCCATTTTTATTCTCATCAATGAGGGATATAAAGTACTGCCAGCTGACAGTTCTCCTTTATGTGACACAAGATTGAAGAAGCTGATCAAGAAAGACAAGTTTTTAAAGAAAACCCTTGCATTCCATTGTCTTTGTAGATGCATCCCAACAAGCCCCAGAATGCAAATTCGCTGTCTCTCTCTCTCAGACACACTCTCCTCTTTTTTTGTTCTCCAAATGATTAACATGTTTTGACAGCAGCTGACCATGTCTAATAACGACAGCATTTTTGAGATAACAACAGGGTAGGATCCTTTTTATTGTATAATAAAGCAAATTTATTACAATACTTCAAGCAGCTGAGTTAAAAAGTGTTGCAAGCCACAGCTTCCAAAACAGCAATCTCCATGCTAATTAAAAGACAAGGCTGCAGCCACTAAATATAGCAAGAGCTGTAAAAGAGAGATCAATTAAGGCATCCCAGAGGGAATTGCTGAAACTGTTCTTTAGAAAAGAAATAAAAAAGGTGTTGGCATTCCCATATTAGAAAAAATGTTCTGCTGGCTGTGCTACATGAAATAAAATCAATTGATGAACACGATTCTCTGTGGTCGGCCATTTCCAGCTTGCCCTATTGTCACAATCGTGTTTTGAAACTGTCTGTCTTGTTCTGCCTGGCAAAGCTCTTTTATACCATGCAAGTAATGTAAATCAAAGGATATGAATCAAAAGTGCTTCATTAAAACTTTTGTCAAATTGTTTCCCAATATATAAAAAGTTAAATCGGAACCTGCTTCTACTCAGAAGTACCTTTGGAGACTAATGATTGATTTTCTGTTGTGGGTTATACTGTACAACATGACTTTACACACAGATAATTCTCCAGGTCTTCCTCTAATATCCCTATATAGGCATTTCATCAATGTACACACTAATCAGATTCACAACAGCAATTACAAGACGTTCTGATAAAGAGCCGTTGAGCCCTGTTTCCGGAAATTCAGATTGGTGAGTAACACTGCTTTCTACAATACCTAGTGGTGGGCATTCTTTGAAGGGTAAACAAAAGTGTTTATAGGGTTGGTAAATGTGTTACCTTCCAGTTAAAGCATTGTTTATACAGTAGGTGTTTTTGCTTTCGTTCTCTTATTCTGGAGATGTGCTGTTTTTCCTCACATAGTGATGAGCTATAAAAGCTGCACAAGACTGTCTGTTTATAGAACTCATAAACACCATGGCTACCCAAAGAGACTCTTAAAATCAGCACTGATCAATCACGCCCTCCATTAAAAGCCTTGCCAGCAAGCCACAGTTAATAACAGCTTATGTCAGTACTTCCAAAGCAAGGCTTGCCTCTCCTTTCTGAAAGCTCCATAGGCTAACTCCTTCACTCCTCTTTCTCCTCTAAAATGAGGAGTCCATATGGACACACAGATACACTCCAGATCGACAGGACAGACTCCTCTGTATCACAAAAATTAAAATCTGCTTTACAAAGTCTCTAGAATCTCTAGCAGGGTGTTAGTAGGCTGTGGTCTCTATATATATCTATCTATATAGTTGATTTATTTTAAAACGTTTTTTTTTCCCGAAAGCCCAGAAACCTGCATCACTTCCCCTTTGAGCTTGGAAAAAAACACACTAGTAGAGTGGTGTAGAACAGGGAGCATCATCGTGGCTAAGGAGCAATCAACTTACAGTAGACATCAACTCGGATGGACTTAATAGCCGGTGAGCCCAGCCCGTTTTCTGCCTTGCAGTAATAGCGCCCCCCCTGGTGCCGCAGGATTTTGGTGATGCGCAAAGTCTCGTTGAAGACGCTGGAGTCCTGGAACCGATCGGAGGCACTTCCTGCTGTTTTGGTCCATCTGATCTGAGCAAACAACACAGACAAGAGATTTATTCAATATGGCCTACACAGCAAGGGAAAGTCACCATAGTGTATGTCAGCATATGTCAGTCTGAAACAGTACATGCTCGAGACGGCCCCTCATGATGCAACGTGTGTCCACTTTCCTTAGGCCACCCCCCAGGGGTGCTGATGTGTGTCATCCAGCTAGCCAGGTCCTTGGCAGCAAAATCTGCCACCTCCAGTTACATTCACAAACTACAGTTAGAAAACAATGCTGAGAGACAGCTGTTTTACTCCAAACATTATTTATTGCGGCCATGTATGCTAAATGTGGTCTTGTTTAAGCTCATTAAAAACATGAAGAAATAGCTCTTCAAAGGGAATGAATGACAATATGCTTGGTGAAGAAAATAACATGGGATACAAGCACTGCACAGAAACGTTCCAGCACTGAAGCATTCCAAATTCCAAATTGAAGCATCAAAAAACACCATCAAATCAAATCACCTAAGTTGCCTCTTAAACAAGCAATACAGTATGTTAAAAAGGAACAAAGTCCTTCCCTTTCAAAATAAAAAAAAAAATGAATATTGGTGTATTCATAGGTCTCTCAGACCAGTTACGGAGACGAATTATTGATAGGGGTAATAGCTAAAGTTAAAGAACTTCAGTTTTCTCAGGACATTACATTAAATGTACACTTTCAGCAAAAATAACATAATTCTCTGTAATTAGATTGACCAGACTGACTATAAATTCCAGAAGACTCTGGAGTGCCATTACAAATGAAGCACAAAGAATGGATCTGTGAAGAATGATATTTTTAATGATTTTAAAACATTTTCACACTCCTAAAATGTCTAGTCCCTAATGACAGCTCACTGCCACCTACTATAATTTTGCCAAACTGCCCTCATAACTGCTGAAGAGGTGCATGGGGGATTAGTGCAGGTAGCACTGTTTTACAGAAGCCCTCCTGGCTAAGTCTCAAAGCAATTTGTAGGGCTGTCTGTATCCCTGACTTCAGGAAATTAATTTTCTACCTACTTTGAAGACATAGACATGTCAACAACAGGGAATAAAAACGTAACGCAGTCACAAATATGTACAGGAGTTTTCATAGCACGTTGACTAATGGGGCTTTAACTAAGAAATCAGCTCTATGAGGCAAGGCAGAGTTAGTCTTACAGTAGATCACCCTTGGTCGCATTAACATTTCTTTCTATGGAAAGAAACTGGGTTACACTTTACTAGTGTAAAAATATAAAAGTATAAAACAGAAAGCTCAGTTGCTTTTCCTGTCTTAAAATCCTGTTTAATTAGCCCCCTGTTTTATGTGTTTGATTCTGGTGTTAGCCCCCAATATTTACAGCATGCATTCTCTTTTATGTTATATTAATGTATCTTTATAGTTTCCTTAGAGTGCTAAAAAATAACACACGTCACAGCGTGTCTTGATTTGTAATTTTTCACGTTCTGTTATTCTGTCTTTCAAGCTGAAATAACAAACTTCAGCTCTTATGCTCTTACGCTAATGTGATTTTAAAAATGAAAAGACCGTGGGTGCTACAGTATGGGATTCAGTCTTGCATACTCTGTCATGTGACTATAACATCAGCTCTCTCTGAAGCAATTAAAAAACTGGGCCTAACATGATGAAAACCACACACGCACACCACTTCAACAACAGGGCACAACATATTAAAAGCTGCAAATTACCAATTAGATGATGCCTGCAAACATTTGTGCGGAAACACGCAAAGAAAAAACGTTCTTCATTAGTCGTATTCTCACTTCTGATATGTAGTAGTCTGTGAATTGATAATGCCAACTGAAGAGTGTTACTACAGTCCCTGCCATGTGTCCCTGTGCCAGCATAGCTGAAGAGCGGAGAAAATCACTCATTCAGCTCTGGTATATACTTGCTTTGCTTGTCTGAGGCTTCCTGTGTAGATGACCTACATTGCAACAAGCCTCTCCTTTATCATTACACTCTTTAGAAACAAGGGGAGCCTGGAGTTGTTCAGATCTGCAATATTCCAGGAAACGTGCATTAGGAATACTGTGTGTGCCACCAGAGCAAAAAAAAAATGCTATCTCTAATCGTCACAGTTTTTTTTTACTTTTCTTCCAGCCCCCCCCCCCACATACACACACATTTTAAATGCTTTGTTTGTTATTCTTTACCAAGCTGAAGGCAGCGCTATCTGTGTGGCGTAAAGAAACAAAAATGCTGGTTTAGGAGAAGAAAGCAAAAATGCCTGGGAAGCAGCAGCCACAGACGCAGGCACACTGAAATAGATGGCTGCCCTAACATTGCAGGGAGCACAGGGAAATCCATTTCACGCTTTGCTGAAGTTGGATGCAAAATGGCTTTGTTTACATGCATATTTCCGCTAGTTGAGAATACTGCTGCATCGGAATTCAGGGGTTTATCTTATTTCCCACTCTCTAGGGGCTCCGAGGTGCTTCGCCTTCCCATGTTAACCTTCAAGCCCTTCAGTAGCGTCAAACTAAACGTGGGGTGTCCTTGCTTTGCTGACGTGCAAGTTGGGCCACAGGATTTAGGCCTACAGAGTCAGCCGTTTTTCAAACCCCTGGCTTTCTCCACGATGAGCAGCAGAGGAAAATACACCAGCTAGGAAGACACTGAGCAGTATTTCTAATTAACCCGACCGTTTCATTTCACCAAACTCCTGACTTTTTTTTTTAACAAAGACACTTCATTATTCCCTTCAAAGGCGTCTTGAAACTATGAACGGCTGTATTTATTACATGTATATTAAAATGTTGAAGGGAATGTTTATCTTTCCAACCAGATTTTGATTGATTGAATTTATTTGACGGATCAATTAAACAAGACAGCTTCTACCAATCTAGTGTGGTAGAGGGACTGAGCACTGACAAAATCGTAAGCTGAACAAATACATACATTTATATAAGACACAGTTAAGTGTGTATTATTTCCACCATCATACTGTATGGTGTAATATACCATAAAAGAGAAATTCAGAGCACATACAGCACATGGTGTCCTCAGTGGTATGAGCAGTTAACTCTGCCTTTCCTGATTATATTTACAGTCTTGTATGTTAGCTTGATAATTAATGATCTGCATTATCAAACGAATGTACCCTTAAAGTCTGCATAGCAATAGCCAGTAATAAAAATCTAAATTAAAAAAAAGGTTTTGACTTAAGAAAGCCATCATCCTCAACCTGCAAATATTTCAGACTCTTAAAATTGAACATTGCATAACTGCGGCATTTTTTACAAATTGGTTGGAATCTGGTTTTGAGTACTGCGAATTCGGGACTTTTTATGCATTAAAAACAATTGTTAAAAATAACTAAACGTCCTTAGGAAAGCCTTATTTCTGCAAAGCCATCAGGAAAATTCAGCCAAGTCTATACAAAAATCCGCAAAAGTAATTTCAGAATAAATAATTCAGGTATTATTTTGTTTTAATATGTTAAGAATGTTAAAAAGTCTAAACTGCAAAATTACAGGTTTTCCAATACAGAACTACTAAAATGTTTTATTCATGCCACCTGTGCAATTAATAAGTACAGTACATCACTCCTGCAATCAGGCAAATGGAAGTCATAGGGTTTACATTATTTTACTAACGTGAAAATGATACAAATCAAAGGGAGATACTTATAAATTGCTAAAAGATCATGTTGCCTTGCATAGACAATTTTATTTTATGTATTCTAAGAGAGCGATTCTGCTGATTGTATCCTCTTAATGATCTGAACTGCAGTACATCATGTGTAATCAGCTATACTGTTTTACTTGTTTTATTTTAATGGGATTTGGAGAATTTCAACAACAATCAGGCAGGACTTCCATTTCTTTTTGTGTCGGGATATAAATTCCATGGCACGCTGGGTTCAGCCGAACACAAAATTAGGGACAATAAGTCCTTCATCTTGAAGGTGGGGTGGCTTTAAAGACCACCTGTGGGGTGGCACAGGTGGCTGGAAACATACAACCCAGCAGAAGCATAAAGTGGAATGAATAAATAAATGAAAGTGATGGAGCTGGAATGAAAGAATTAAACTGCCTTGATGGAAAACAAAGAAATGGCACTGCTAAGTAAAATTTCAAACAATACACCCTAATACTAAAATAAAGTCATAAAGCAGGATTATGAGACAGAATTTCTTGCAGGGTTTGGTGATGCTCTATAGATCCTTATGAACTATTCTTCAGGCTGAATTGTAAAGCATGTGGGAACCTTTTTTCTCTCCCTCCCTTGCTTTATATATTTTCTGTACCTTGTTTTCTTTCTATTCCTCCATGTCAGGATGTCAGGGCTCTGGAGCTAATTAAATCAACAGCGAGATAATGAACCAGCTACAATAATTCTAAACTGTCACAGCTGAGGTCAGAATTGTCTGTTATTCTGTTTTAAAATTAAAAATACATGTTGCTGAGACATTTTACTACATATCATACTATTTTAGTGCTCCTTTCCTCCGTGACACTCAAGGGTTTTGCTTCACTGTTTACCTTTCCCATAAGTCCTGACTTGCTGCTTTTTCCTGTGGGCTAATCCTGACATGACCACATTCCAGTAGGACAACACGTGTCCTCATGATACTCATGTAACAAAGGCTTTGTAGTGAGATGAGAATGTGGCAGTTCTGTTGTGGCTGCCTGATTTGCCAGACATGGGTTCTATTGAATGCTGATAGGATGAGCTGGGATGACATATAAACAGGCGTATGATGTACAGGAATGGGGCAGCATCTCACAAAAAACAAAAACAGAATCTGCCACCTGGTGCAAAGCATCATCAACGATTACAACATATTGGTTCTAGCTGTTGCCACATACATTGATCTACTAACACTACCAGATCTACTATTGATCAACCCTCTTAATTACAATTGCTAATTAGTATTATTAATCTATCATTGCCAATAGAATGTCAGTGTACACGTCACAACAATGATTTTGTAATTTTCCTGATATTAAAATTGTGAATGTATTGCAGTTATAAGTGATTAGTGTCTTTCGATGCTCAGTAGATGAATAGTGTACTGTACATAATTGAACAACTAGGGTGAAGTAATTAGTGGTGTACCACAGGGTTCTGTTCTAGGGCCTCTATACTATACGTTAATTTATATCATAGATTTAGACTCTGGTTAGTTAAAAAATAGTTGAGTTTGTATATGATACCAAATTAGATGCATTAGCAAACACTATAGAAGAAGCAGATGAAAATCAAAAGGATTTATGTAGATAAATTTCAAGACTGGCTTTTGCATGCAGATAGTAAAAATATAACCTATAAATTCAAAATTAGAAATTCATAGGTGTTTATGTGGACTGATCATTTATATCTGCTAGAGCTATACAATGAGGTGAAGCAATTCAAAAGGCAAACAAAATGTTATGATATACTGTACAGATAGAAACATAGAATTTAAATCAAGGGACGTTATGTTAAAAGTGCATAAGGTACTAGTTAGCTCATTTAGAATGTCCAATTTTTGGTCACCACATTACATACTACAGAAAATATATTGCTTCTCAGGAATCTGTCCAGAGAAGAGCAACCAGATACACTCCAGTGAATGTCCTGCATAAACAGGGGCAAGGACTGATAAGTCTACACTTTAGAACCAGTCATGTTTAAATATACAGTATGCAGTAGTTAGTTCCACCGTGCCTTACAGAAGAGTTAGTGCTGACTGGAGGAAAAGCATGTTTCACTGCAAGCTTGCCCACACTATCTCAGTGGCACTCTTCCAATTGTACACCACTGTTTTGGCTAGAGGTGTGACCCAGTCCTGAACCAGTGATGTCACATATTCTCAGAACAAGTGCTAAATTAACTTTGAATTAGGTTTTCACCCATAGTCCAGGAAAATATTCATCTCACTTTTGCTGTTCTGCAAAGACAGCATGATTGCTAAACTAAGTAAAATTCTAATTTTATGTATAAAGTATGACATTCAAATTTTAAGATTTTTCTGTACAATGTGAATAAATGCACACAGTGTACCCTTTTGCATGTACAAAAAAGTATGTGCAACGGCATTACTACAATTCACAGTATGTGCAAGACCGCTTCTTATTCCAACAAGAATGTCCATTTGATCTGCAATGACAAATGTTAAGATCATGTACTATAGGTCTCCACTCTTATCAAAATGACAGGAAATACTGTACATTACATGAAGATGAGCTCACTGTAAAATGCTTCTAGGGCAAGGCACTCTTTAGACCACACAACATACAGTAAGCACATCCCTCAATCCCTTAAATTTTATTTAAGTCGTTTGTGTTGACAAAACACTATAGGGTAGCCCGGAGAAATGTGGACATGACAACAAGGAAAATCTGAGTGGTCCTCTGTACAATTTAATTTGTAAAAAATCTATGTATATTTATTCAAAGACTGTACTGAAAATCTTTTTTCATCATCATTCATACCAATATATGACCTCCAGCATCATATCTTAACAGTGTGCCTACGGCGCACAATCTCTAATACTGGATACAAAGGACTTGCAAGTCCATCTTTTTCCTCTGTGTTCTGCAAGGAGGTGTGGCAATCAGAATATCAAAAAAGCTACAGCTTGACATCAGACTGGATTGAGGAACACATTGTGATGAGGAAAACCAATGTAAATGTGATGGCTGACAGTTCTATTAATAGAAGCATCCTCTGGAGTTTACCATATGCTAACTCAGACTGTAAGTCTCAATGTTCTTGATCTTTGTTCTTTATTAGTTGCTTCAAAGTATTTTGGGGGTTTACTGATTCAGTATTAAGCTGAGAATGAGACTCGGAATGAAAATACACACACCTCTGTAGACTGCAGTAGCATTATTTTATGCACAGAGTAGCCATAACGCATTTTCACACCAAAAGTGAGTTTGGTCTGATCAGTAAAAGATGATTCATGCATTCAAATGTTTAGGGAAATAAGATAGGAAGTAAAATTAGACCTTTAGTAGCTCAACTCTGATGGAAAACGTTTCTTAGCAATTATCTTTCCATGAACAGAGGTCACCACTCTCTGCAATTGACCACATGTATTGAATGATTCAAACGTTGTGCTCTAGAAGAAAAGGGCAAAGTAATAACAGTGTATGTTTAGTGTTCTGTACATGAAGTGCTTGGCATTACTTTAGGTATTGGGAAAATCGCCTACCGGTAACACAGATTAAAATGATGGAACTGCAAAAGAAAGCTCTGTCTTTTGAATCCCATGTAGGCTACTGGACCACACAGATGGATCTAGCTGACAGCAGTGCTACCAGCTGCCAGGATTTTCAGAGCTGTGGCCTGGTGCAATCTTTATTTGTCCAACAATAATCAGCTCAGTCAACATCTGTCAGATGATGCAACATCCAAACGTCCAAATTTGCAAGTAATGTGCCAACATAAATGATGAACATTTCCTTTAAGTATACTTCATTAACTTACAACGGTTTCTACTATATATATCAAGAGCTCTGAATGTACTGTTGCAGTTCCATAAAATAACAACCTGCAACAACAGTTCCCATTTATTGTAGTTAGTGGTAGAGCTGAGAACAAATTTATTAGTGTTAAAAATAACTGAACTGCTGTCTGACTGGTAAACTGTTTGTTTTCCTTGTTGTAAACTTAGCCCTGCTCAGAAGCAACCATTATGACACCCCCGGGCATTTCACTACAGTTACAACACTCAGAGAAAAGGATATTGAATTCTTTCGGAAAATTTCCTTCTCCACTTGTATCTACTCAATCATATGAATAAGACTCACTCTAAAAACTCAGCAAAGGGCACACACATTGAAGGATATAAAACTTAACAGATAAAAAATGTCTCCCTAAAGTGACTCCATGGATGTTAACTAAATACTATCTAAGAAATTGCATCTAGATCTTTTTTGAATGATTTGCATGTGTCTTATTTCTCCCTCTGACTGCATGTTGAAAGATGGGTGAAAACTTCTTTTATCTCACCATCAAAAACACGGTTTCAGCAGTCAAGCCCCAGATGGTACATGCTATGGCACATGCAGAGTGATTTATCATGGGGAAAAAACACAGCCTAAGATACTCTATATCCCAAAGGTATTGGGACAACAAAGTCGAAACTCATTTTTGAAAATAGATTCCACTGCATGCAATCAGCTTTCAAGGGTCAATATGAAGGGTTATTAAATACAAGTTCCTAAGCCAAGGTGTTTTTCCTGCAGAACATGTTGCTAAGACACACTCCATTAAGAATTTAGATTCATTATAATGTTTCTGCAAATGACAAGCAGTGTCCAGTAACATTGGAAAGACATGTCCATTAATATTATAACCACAACATTTAGAAAATCATCTCTTAAAACAGAGAATTATAGAGTTCCATTACAGTATTTCCATTTCCTATCAAATTTCCATTACAACTCATCAAAAGATTTTTAAATGAAACTTCCACATTGTTCCACGAATTATTTTTTCTGTCTTTTTTACAGAAAAACAGGCAATCAATGGGATTGAGATGGATAATTCAATTTAAAAAATTGCCCCTAATTTTCCTAACACCAAACATTTGGTATTTTTACCAAGCAAGTTTTTCACTTGCATGGCGATTTTCAAGTAAACAAATAACAGATGCTGGACATACTGTGTTCAACAAATAGCATGTACAGTAGATGTTCCTACATTGGTACTGTACCATTCTCTTCTGAAATCCAATTAGACTGAAATAATTTCTGTTCCATAAATCTGGAACCATGCATCTACATTTTTAGGACAAATCACTTTGAACCTGACCTCAGAAGATGTAAAAAAGGCCACATTTACTCAGCTGTAGTTGGAAGCAAGGCACGATGTACTCAGACAATGTATCCTTGACAAACACAGCATTGGGCCAACTTGGAGAAGACTCATATGACAAGAAGCCATTTTACTGCTGCAGTACAGAGACTTCAAAGTAACCGAATGCCTTGTTCCTTACAGATAAGGAGTAACTGGGAAAAGCCTCCTGTGCTCAGAATACGTACTTGCTTGGGCACAAAGTCACTTGGGGGTGATGAACAGAACTTCCCACATGAACATATCATGGGATTAATTAGCTCTGAGCTCTTAAAAAGCTGGGGAAGGGGGGCGGAGAAGGCCTCCCTTTTTTTATTTGAATGAGGTCTCTTCTATTGCAGAGGAGCTACAGTGAAGTCCAAACACAGTATACACAGTATAATCACTAAAAAATAAAAGAAATCAGTTCACTTTTTAAAATAATTTAGAAATACTAGGTTTTTTTTAATTTTATAAAATCTGATTTTTAATCTTCATCTGAATTGCAAATCATAATTTTTCCATGACAACCTCTCTTACCTGTCTGAGTGAACTGAAGGCACTCAGAGTGTCAGAAATGTCCCTCACTCACAATGCAGAAACCGCACAGGCACTGAGTAACAGCGGGACAATCTGACAATTAATTCACATGATTATGTGGGTAATCATTCACCTGATTGTAAATCTCTATTAAAAGCAGCAGCATTGTATTATTTTGAGAGTACTAAGCATGTAAACGTTTTGAGCCTAGATCAGGGGTCGTCAGTCCTAGTCCTGGAGAGCTGGTGTGTCTATAGGGTTTTAATTCAAACTCAGATCTTAACGCTCTGAATTAGTCATATTGGCTTAAAATGCAGAACCATTTGATGTAGCACTATCAGGTTTCAGATGCTGATGCAATAAAGAGACCTAGATCTGCATAAACCAGACTTACAGGATCACGATTGACCACCTACCGTATCTGAGTTCCAGCCCATCAGGGATGTCAAATAATAATTTAAAGATTTTAATCTTATTGCTGAACACTTACTGTACGAAAGCTTTGCTGAAAAGCTGTGTGCAAGACACTTTAACCGGATCTACCTGAAACCCTGTAGAGAAAACAGTAGGGATGCACAGTACCTTAAAGTGTTTATCAATTAGTCCTTCACAGCAGATTTTTGCAGTGAGCACCCTATAAAATACTACTAGTGAATGGCGGAAAAAATGCAATAATAGGGCATCAAAGAAACACCTGAAGAAGGCTCCACTGCCGAAACGTTGTGTTTTCTCTCTTCTTTTTTTCAGCATGGAATAAACCTATTACTTGTTCCTTTGCAGCCTACGCATGCTGACGCAGCTCCCCACCTGAACTATCAAAGAAACAATTCATGTGAGGCTTAGTTTCATTCCAAAATGAGCATCCACTACAGATCTCCACTTTCTCTCTCTTGGGGGTCTTTATAAGAAAGCTTAAAATCTACTCATTTCCAGCAGCTTTAATATACATAAAATATGGGCAAAATCATCAATGCTATTGTGCTATTTAACATTGAATCAACCCATTAATATCACTGGTGTAACTGCTCGTACTGTAAGTATCTTTCAGTACATGCTGAGCAGATTTTTTTTTTCTGAACAGTCTAGTCCCAAAGTTAAGACTGTGTCATGGAAACACATCAAGTGAACCAGTATCCACTATCCTGCTAGATAGAAACATTTTGCTGCATTTGTAAAAGAAACATTTTTTAAGGAAACAAACCTTTAGGTAAGCATTGGGATACATTACTGAGCTCTGAAGAGTTAATACTGTAGAAACAGACAGCCAATAGCACATGAAAGGTAATAAATATTTGGCATTTGCCACTGTATAATACAGTATATGACTTAGGGGTGAATCTATGAAATTACATTTGTTTTTTTTTTATATGTTCATGTCACAAATACATTGCCAGGAAAGTTTTTCTGACCTTTGTATGGTTAATTCACATCATGCAATGGTGAATTCAAATACTGTAGATACTACAGTGCTGTGCATTTAAAACTAAGAGCAGAAGCCACATTTTGGACACAAAGGGCTGTGAGAAAACAAGGTCTTGTCTGAAACAAGGTACCCAGCCCTGTTGTTAAAGCTGATATCCTGTCTTTTTTCAAAAAACAGCTTGATGAGATTCTCTTCTCCTAGCACCCAAACAAGCTGTACGTGCCAAAAGCTCTATTCTCATTTGTAACCTTTCTTAAGACTTCAGGGTAAGCTCCGAACAGATAAGCCTCTAGGCTCAATTTTTACTATGGAACTATAGAAATATTGTTAACTGCACAACTGGCAACAATAATACAGTCTGAATTAAAAGTGCGGTTGAATATTGAAACAGTTCTTCTCAGCAGGATGCTGATTTTCTATGAATAATAGAGAGAAAAGGAAAACATGCATTGTGCATTTAAGGCTTGTACTTTTGAATACACTTGAAAAATTCAAATTTGTATTGTATTGTGTGTTGCAAAATTGTAATTGCAAAAATGTAAATGGATTTTTAAACATAAGATCAGGAGGAGGTCAAACCCTTATCTCACCCATTTCCACCTCCCCTCCTTCTTGCTGACCCGCCTGCATGTTTCGTTTTCACTCCTCTCCCACCATCCCATCCCTGCCCTCGCAGCAGCTCCCTAGACCATCCTGCTGAAAAAAGTGGGCTTCTGATGTCCTGTCATTCTCCTCAACCAAGCAGATTACTCCAGTAAAGCTCACTATTTGATCCTCTTTGAATCCTTTCCCCACCTTAATTAGGGTTTGGCTGAATCACTGTAATCACATTTGGTATCTACAGTATATATACTATTCAACTGGTGTGCAAAAAGACATTTCCCCTGTTTTTACTAGAGGATATATCTACAGGTAGTAATGTAGGCCCCTGTGTTTGTCCATTGCAACTTTAGTCATCTTGTGTCATTATATATCCATCCATTTCTAAGAACTATACCCAATACAGAGTTGTGAGGGAGCCAGAGGCTATACTGCCAAGCACTGGGCAGAAGTCAGGATACTCCAGTCCTTCACAGGGCACACACAGAAAAAAACACGCACTCACACCAGGTCCAGTTTTCCCAGAAGCCAATTAACCTACAAGCATGTCTTTGAACTGTGGGAGGAAACTGGAGTACCTGGAGCACATCCTCACATACACAGGAAGAACACGCAAACCCCATGCAGATCTGCACCCACCCAGACAGGCTGCAATCAATTCCACAGCCCTGGAGCAGAGAGCTAACGGTGCTGACCAACACGCCACCAGGCTGCCCATCAACAGCTGTTAGTTTAACTGATAAATAACTATTCAGTTTAATAAAGCAGTGAAAAGCACAGCACACAGACAACACCCACAAACGTCTGCTTTTTGCAGATTGCACTGTGTGGTTAGTGAGCAATGTTGTTGATAAAAATTCCAACAACGTATTTGGAATACTTTAAATGAAAACAAATAGATCAAAATACCTTACATTATTAAAAATGCTCATCTTTAATCTGATTGAGATAGAGAAGTCATTACAGGTTATACATTATTATCCAAGGCAGCAGTGTGTATATTAATGAACTGTAGAGTGGCCAAAAGTGTCAAAAATATTAAAGAATACAATGACCTACTCAAATCCCAGGATATTATTAGCAGGTAATAGTGATTTTTTTAAAAGCTTTGCTGGGATCATCACTTTAATGCATTGAGCTCACTCCGATTGTTAACAAGCTTAGAAAATTTTGACAATTTCTGGGCAGGATGCATGTCTAAGGTAAAAAATGTCATATGTATCAGCATTCCCCTGCACTTGGCATCTAAATGGCTTTCATTCTTTTCTATTTGTATTTTCTCATTAAAGCCAAAATGTTTAATTATGAACTTGCTAGAAAGTAACATGACAGGGGTTTTAAATGAATCGTAAAAAATGTTTGTTAAGCATGCACCAGTAAGCAATTATATTTTTAATTCCATTTTTAATTCCATTCCATAAAATGTAAGAAGGGAAGAAAAGAATTACTTCTAGCACGCTGATTAACTGAATACCACTGCATCCACTACCACATTGTGTATTAATAAGCAGGTGACAGAAGGATACCTTGATAGATTGCAGTTAAAAAAGAAAGACAATCTTGTTTATAACATTCTGTATTGAACCATTTCTGAGCCCATTTTCATCAACTCAAAACATTAAGCCATTTTATCAGTCCTTCTGTACCTCATTCAAAGTGATATGTAACTGGAAGCTCAAAATTGTTTATTGATCTGTCCATGAGCTTCTCATAATCTCCTTAAGTAAACCATATCATTTTTAAGCTTCTGACATATGTATCTGATATACCATTATTTAACACCACCAGAAGAGAAAAACAACCCACTATGTCACTGGTCACATCACCCCTGTCACCCTTTGTTTTCAGTCAAACTACAGTATGTGTGTTTGGCAGAACACTGTCAAAGCAAAACACAACTCGGACAGTTTTCTGTCAGCAACAGGTGAAACATTAAAAAAATTAGCAAGGTTGTTTGTGTTCATTTAATCTAAAAGAACAGAGCAGTTTATTGTCTAAAACCAAAGGGGCCGGAATAAGAATTTTGTGGAAGTTTAGAATTTTGAACTGGGCTAAGTAAACGCTGAGAGAAAAACTGATTACAAAGAATGTTGTTAAGGAGCCAGCAAGGGGTTCCCTATGGTAGATAATCACCTTAGACAAATGATCTGAAAAATGATACACGTGTAAATAAATATGGGTCTTACAATCACCTACAAACTAAACAATCTAAAGAAGGTGACACACTGGCCTCTTCTCTTTTCTTATGTTCTTACAGTACAGTTTTTAACTCAACTTAGATAGTGGCTCCTCAATTTAAGTCCCTTTAATGAAACCCTGTTCCAGACTTATGCCTGACCTACTGTAGTTCCTTAATGATGCGTGGACAATTTGCAGAAATAAAATAACACTTATGATGCTCACTTTCAAGATACAGAGTACATGCACTGAGACAGAGCTGGTGAGAAATGTCCTCGCAACGACTCAGATGGACAACCTAGGCAAGTCCAAATTTGAACAAGTCTTGGTAACCCATAGCCTTATTGTAGGCAATCATTGGTTAACTCACCTGTGGTCTTGGATGGCCAGTCACCAAACATGTTAATTCCAGGGTCTCCCCTTCTCGGATTGTGTACACCCTCTCTGTGTATCGCTCCTCCTCAATGTTGCATGCCTGGCCAGAGTGCATAATGCGAACAGTAGGGGGAGCTGTAATGAGAAAAAGACCACTTAATGAGCATAAAGGCCCAAGGAGGAGACAGAGGCTGCTTCGCTGGCACAAGATCAACATCTCTTTAGCCGTTCTCAAAAATTAAACTGAACTACACCTGAAATAAACTGACTGTAAAGCTGCTTGGAGCAGATTTTTAAAAAGCATTACATTTTACACTTCACATCCAGCACTGAATAAATAAAGGAAAGCCACGAGAGAATTCTGCAAGGGTTGTTATCCATTACCCAAGTTTCCTAATTTATTAAAACAACAACGACTTTTAAATTATTTGCTTGACATTTTCATTTCTGTAAAAATCACTGTACATTTACTTAGTTCAAGGCTTCTGTACTTCCATTCATTATAACTTTATGAAAGTAGTAAACACAATTTAGGAATAAACTGTAAACTTCATTTAATTTGCTTTAATGTGCTCCAGGACTGTGCCCAATATATTGAATCTCATTGTAACAGCCCATTAAATTTTTTTCCCTGGCAGGTGTAAATTGGAGTTGATTCCAGTAAACAACAGTTAATAAAATAAATTAAAGCAGATTATTAGCCTACACATTTGAGATATACCAAACCATAACCCCATTTTATTGTTTTTTAAGAATATGCCTATTGTGTGAGACTACAGAAGCAGAGCTGTCCAACTGCTGGCTTTCTTCCATTTCATGACAGCTCTCAAAACTGATGTCAACACAAAAGGCACAAAATTTGTTTTTCAACCTTGTGAGTGTTTTACTGAAATTATACCTCCTTTGAAAAAATGTAATGATATGTAAGTAATTCTATTGCAGATATGAGAAATTATGACGTTCTTTTTTCTAAGTAAAAGAAAATGTATTTTAATAACAATTCCTCACACTTGTATAACGCTTTTCAGGACACTCCGCTCAAAGCTCTTTGCAGATAATGGGGACTTTCTTCCAGCACCACCAATGTGCAACCCCACCTGGATGATGCAACGGTAGCCATAGTGCAGAATATGCTCCCCACACACCAGCTCTCAGTGAGTAGGAGAACAGAGTGATGAAGCCAGTTCAAAGATGGGGATTATTAGGAGGCCATGACTGGTAAAGTAGCACCCCAACTCTTTTCAAAAAACGCCCTGGGATTTTTAATGACCACAGAGAGTCAGGACCTCGGTTTTACCTCTCATCAAGAAGACGGATTTTTAATCAAAAAGAGAAAAAGAAACAATGGTTTATGTCACACTCGTCCTCACAAGGGCGCTGTGGAGAAGACAAGTTCTACTGCGGCAGCTGGTCACGCCTCTTCCACCTGTCAATCAGGCCGGTTGCCACGAGAACGCAACTAGACTTCAGTTTACTTCACCTGTGAGTGATCACGTCATTCCCCTGCCTCCAGGAGTGCTCTGCCTGTTTGCGACGCCTGCGTGCTGCTCGCCAGCTAAGCTACTCGACTTCCAACCCACAGACTGCTACTGCAATTCCAAATTTAGATAAGATAAGATCACTTTATTAGCCATATACAATTTCTTGCATTAGGAATTTGTCTTTTCGCATACTTCAGCTTGCTTCTCCATGAGACACACAGGTACACAGATGGGGAGAGAGAAGATTGGGGTCAGAGCGCAGGGTCAGCAATTTATATGGCACTCCCGGAGCACCTGGGGTTAAGGGCCTTGCTCAGGGGCCCAATGGAGTAGGATTCCTCTGCCGGCCGTAGGATTTGAACTGGCAACCTTCCAGACACAGTGCCACCGCTCGTAGCGGTTCATTACAATTTATACTCCCATTCAGGCTCTCCCTGAATAGTAGCGATCTTCCCCTTCCATAAGAGACCAGTTTTTTTTGTGGCAGAAATGGATCTGCTCCAGAAAATAGCTGCAATTAAGCAACCTTGAGCATATGGCTCCCCATGAGTACTATATATCAGTGCTAGTAGACAAGCAGCCAATCGATTTGTGAAACCTACTCTCAATCTAATACAGGAGGGAAAATAGTCTATTATATGAATATTCTAGACAAATGGAAGATTGAAATCAAATACTGCAGTATAAAAATATTACCAACTACAGTATGTGCGGTGGTGTTGAATGCTTTGGTTCTTAAGGATTTCTTTACAGAAACTACATGTGCTGTGGAACACTGCTCTGCAATTTCAGTTTAAATGCACTTAAATGGCACTAAGAACTAGGGATAATCTATAATTCATGAAACTGTACTTCTGTAATTACATGACTACTTACTTAAAATAATATACAGTAGCTACAACTCAGAGGAGAAGCAGGTGAAGATACACACAGGAAATTAGGTTGTACCTGCTATACGATTAGGACCTATCACTAAAAGGTTTTAAAACTCTAAGACTTATCAGTTTTACAGTACTGTACATACGATAGTGAATCAATAACCTGGCAGTATACTTTGCTCTATATAGGAGAGAATCCACTTCATCCACACTGAAGTGCAGCACCCATCTAGCTTACACCTATAGCAATTCTTCAGCAGCAGCCCCACTGAAAAGCAGAGCAGGGGGAGACCAAGCTGTGAAAGCTCAGATAAGAATCTAGTCAGCACTCCCAACACCTGTACCAATATATCCATAATATCCTGAATCTATAACGATCTTTATGACCGAACATTAAAGGCCTTGATTTGTCATCTTTTCTGAAGGAAATGCAGTGTCCCCAGTCCCTTTACTTGGGTGGCACTGGTTTCAAAATGTCCGATCCAGTGGGAAGATCATTCTATTCAGAGCCACATCCTGGTTGTCCTTAGAGGTCTCCTAATACAGTACTGACCAGTCTCAGCCTTGCTTAGCTTCTGAAATATGATGATCAGTGCAAATATACATTTATGAAAAGGTGCTGATATTTTAATACATCGAAGAAAAAAAGTGTCTGTTTTGAGTTGTTAAAATAGCTTACAAACATTTTCAGCAGTAAGAAAAACAAATTCAGCAAGTGCTAAAATATAATACTACACTTATTAATCCTGCAGTAGTGTTCTTCCTTCTCTTGTGTGCTACCATACAATAGATGCTTGCAATGAAGCATGGCCTTGTTTACCCTCATAAAATTACATTTTCTATTTATGGAAAATGGGTTTCCCCCATTATTGTAATATTCCATTATTTACTGCCCTTTTCCTTTACAGGATCACCCCACAGGCTCAGAAAAACTTTCCCTGTTAATCACCCCCCAGAGCGTGATGAGAAAAGCACAGACTATGAATGCTCCCTGTCAGCAATTAAGAGTTCCAGTATTGTTGGGAAAGATTTCACAAAGATGTACAGTATCTTTAATGAAGCTCCCCACAGATACACCACACAGAGGATGGTTCACTATTATGAAATAAGGCTAGATCCTAAATAAATATTAAATCAAGGTTGTGTCGAAAGTGACACCTGCATTAGTGGTGCCAAAATCAGCTTACTAAAGAATTAAGAAAGAATACAGAATGTCGAAGTTATTAGTATTGCAGTTATTCCCAAAATATGATTTGTTTGCCCCAGAAATGTTAAACTAATAGCATTTTAATTAATTTGCTCTCTGGGGAATAAGAAAAATTAAATCCGTGTTCTAAGATATCCGCATTTCATTTACCAATTGATCGCAAAAGACTAATTAGTGGTTTTCAGGCAAGTTGAAAAGTCCTGACATGTCTAAAAGCCTCTTATAATTATGGGATTGGATTGTTGTCCTGACTCTAGTCAAAGTGTTGCAAACACTACAGAAGCAGCAAAGGAAATAAAAAAAAACATGTAGCCAAAATTCTGGAATTGGCAAATCTCTGGATTCTGCCAAAATTTGGCAAAGAAGACATTTAGTGTAGTATTGTAGTTTAAGTGCAAAGTATTATACACAGGTAGCAAAAATGCAATGCATACAGTAAATATAAGATAGGAACACCCAATGTTATGTTGATGCATCATTTTCCTTTTCTAGGCAGGAAAAAAGTAAAAACCATAGAATTTAAACCAATATTATAAATGTGCATATGTTAATGAAATCTTGCCTAGAATACCGGTTTTGCACATCACTTTACAAAAAAAGACAAATCTAGTATTCAAAACCCTCAGAGATGTTGAAAAAGTCAGAGCCTGTAAGAGGGTGTACACAATGATTCTGAGGAGGCATTTCTTTGAAGGCAATGGAATTCTGGAAGAACCTACAGTATAATTTTGAAGATGAAATCCTGGCTATATCCTGGATCAAAAAAAAAATTTTTGCATTTAAGAACAGGGTTATAATCTATAGAAAATATACAGTACAAAATATAGTAAATATACAAAGATACATCAATAAATACCATAATGGAGTACTCTATTTCATACATTGCTCACTTAAATAGAACGAAAGTGACTGTTGAAAACCCCAGGACTCAACACACAATTACAGTCTGATACCTCTGCAGCCTACAATTAGTCAAGAGGGAGGCCAAGCTCTGACAGTAATATTTTAAGGATTCCTAACTGGGAAATGCATTAAGCCTGGATTGCTTAATAGTCATTATTAAAACTCATTAATAAAATGCAATTATCTATTAAGTGATAACCTACAGTATACGATTGAACATCCATTTAATGAATAATCAAACATTTATGAATTATTATTAGAGGACCAACAAATGAGTAATTATAGCAAACATGCTAGAATCTCTTTTTCCATTGTAAACAATTTCTTGTTGGCTAACAGCCAGATAATAAGGATTATTTATTTGTCCAAATACAGTGAGGAGCCCACCACCTACGGTAAGCAAAGTGATGATTAATAATAATAACAGACGTTAAAAATTGATCATCTCCTAATTCTGCATGAGAAAGTCAACACTAATTTGTTTATGCTCAATGCCTTTTGTGCTGCAAATTCCTGAAGATGCAAGCCTGTTTCAGCCCAGAGCTTTGGTCTGCTATCTTCCTTTCCAGATCAGTATTCAGTGCAGCATTAGTGCGCTGCAAGACAGTTTTTTTTTGCATGCAACCCTCTGAGTTGTGCTCTTAAGGCTATATGTCAATCCAATAAAGCAAACCAAGTGTAACCTCAGATATGAATGCTGACTAGCCTTCTCATTGTGCTAACTGCACTATGCATTCACTGCTATGCTCCTGAACATGGACTGTGATCCCCATAAACTACAGGGAATCAATCGGAGACTCCCCCTGAGGCAGCTATGATGTTTAGCAGGATCAGAGAAGGCTGACCTCTTCCTCAATTCCACACCGACTCTTTATGTCTGAAGGGTTGTATTCCTGTTTAAAAGCAGCCAACATCAGTGAAGGGTAACAGCTTTACCAGTATGTAATAAACACTATATCCAGTGCATGGTAAAAATCTCTTATTTTAGGCCAGCAGGTTTTCTAGCAAATGACTGAAAGTCCACAGTGTCAAACATACAAAGTTTGTGTGTGCATGCAGTATGCTCTGTATATCCATTTCGTATATCCTGTAAATGCATATAAAACGTGACTGAATTGTTTCAAACTTCAAATTACTTGAAATCTGGGGATAAAAATCCTTAACAGCTCTTACACTATATTTTCTATTCTTATAAAGTTCTGAATGAAGAAATATTAAAAAAAAAACCTTTTAGCAACTGTGGATAAAAAGCAATAACATCTTTCATGCAATATTATGGTTCAATTAATACAAAACATTCATGCGAGATGACTTTTAAAAGCTGTTTGTATGACCTTTAGAGACACAGCACCGTTTCTCCACCCTACTCTCTTTGGTCTCAAAGGAAATCAATTGAACATTTCCTCATCATTGTTAATGCACCATAAATATTAGGAAAGCCTACATGTCAGTAACTAGATATTTGCCTAGGCCTAGGCTTACATCTGAATACAGTTATTTTAAAGCAGAACTTAAGTAGGGCTACTTTCAACCTCAAAACCGATATTTGAAGTTCAGCTACAAGACCAGAATTACAAAAATTAGAGTCCTGTGAAGACTGGATGGAAGGTGGAGATCAGGAGAGCTTTTTACGCTCAAAGAAAACACATGATAGCAATCCAAGATTCTGGTGATGGTCCCTTAAAAAAACAACGTCTCTATTTTTCTTCTTATACCAAATAGAATTGTTAGATATTAGTTTGGTTCTACAGCTACAGTACGACCCTTGAACTAGCGCAGAGGTCCCACAGTGAAAGGAAACTATGCTTGTTTTCACTGACATACAGTATGCACTGTCAGAGTCCATCACTAGTCCCTGCAGCAGAATTAGTATAGTCTGGAAGAGTGAAATGTTCCTCACAAGACAAGATTTACAAGCAAGTTACAGGAGCTTCTGATGCATGACAACCTGAGGATACTCTGGCCAACTCAAGTTTACCCACGCAGCAGCATTCTGTATAGCTAGTGGTCGGCCAATCACTGTCAAATGATTCACATGGGCATCTAATAATAGGCACTCTCTGTGTTTTCTGTGGGAATCAAAAGCCCCTGCCTGCTCTCACTGCCGTGAGGATTACTCTGAGACTCAGGAGGCCAACCTCCTGTTAAGGCGCATGTTGCACTAATAATGTAGATATAGAAGCATATCTACAGTCACTGGAGCACTGGCCAAGGACTGTCTCTGAGCCAAAGTCATTTGCTGAAGATGTCAAGAAATAGGAATGCAGGCTTGCTGACAGTGTAACATTTATTGCACTGTTCTTCAGTTAGACATATCTGAGATTTAAATCACATGTTCAGTTTAATAGTAAAAAATGAATAAATAAATGAAAACCTGTGTAAGGAATGAATCTAATTATAAGTGAAGAAATATAGTATATTGGCCCTAAATGCTGCCTTTGCTAGGCTGGAAATGCACAGTTAAGTTCATATCACCCTTTGTGATTAGATTAGTTATTTCAGCTTGCTAATGCAATTAGGTTTTCTGTCAATTAAAGGGAAAATGAAGGTTTTGCAGCACTAAGGTTCTGTAATTTCCAACTGTTTAAAAATTAGACTGAAGTTCCAAGGCAATCAAGTTAAATCAAGCAATTCTCCAACTGACTCTGTTGTATACAGTCAGGTAAAGACTTCCTGTACTATACAGTCAGGTAAAGACTTCCAGTGGTACTGTATACCCTGGTACATCTGAGCTATTTCTTTGTACTATAGTTTTCCTATGGTTTTGCCTTGATATAAACACACATTAACTATGACATTTCTGTGTGCTTTGCTACTGTACATTTTACTTTTTACATGTTAATATCATTAGTATTAATTAAGTAGTTGCTAAATTTAAGTCAGTCAGTCTAAGGCATTCTCCATGCAGGGGAAAAGAATTCCATGAAAAAGACACAAGAGGAGGAAGACCTAATCATTTTCAGCAGCCCCTTTACTCATCTTTGAAGGATTTGTATTATGCTTATTAAGTGCTTACCATTTTGTCTCTTATTTATTTTAATATTCTTCATTTATATTATGTCTCATGAGGTCAATACAATTACAACTTTATTGCCATCAAAAGGTATTGGAGGTATTTCATATGCAAATCAATGGAGATTAATTTCTATAAATGTTTTTCCTAGACAGGAGCGGCAAAGTGGTGCAATAGTTAGCAGTTTCTGTGTTCACATGGGTTTCTTCCAGGTGCTCCGGTTTCCTCCCACAGTTCAATATCATACTGGTACACTAATTGGCATCTTGTAAACCTGGTCCTGGTGTGAGTGTCGGTGTTTGTGTACAAACAGAAACAAAATGAACGACACTATGAGGCCTGTGTGTGCCCAGGGTTAGAAAATGGATGGATGGATGGTTTCCAAGACAGGATTACAAAATTCTTTTACTAATCCAAAAAGAATGATTAGCAAAGCAAAAGCATGGCGAAGCAAAAGAACGCCGCAACTCACAACCACTGTCACTGACAGACATCACAGATGTCACTGACAGACATTTAGTTTAAAATAAATATGTGTTCCAATGAAGTCAAATTAATTCCATGGACCTTACATTGCATTGGGTTGTCCAGGGATGGCTGTTATAATTCCCTGCTACAACAGGGTTTTGTGAGACAAAAGCACATACAGTACTGTACCTGCTGGTAGAACAATAAGCATAACTGTCTGTAGAAACTCATGATGAACCTGCCAGTCAACTCTGTTCTACACACGGTGTGAGATGAGATGCATGGCTCCTGCTGTCAGAAAAGGTGTGCAAACATGGCACCCTTAGATAATTTCGCTTTATTTATTTGCTTTATTTCTTTGTGCAATACTACAATATATATTGCACATTATATTCCCAATTCTTAATATAGCAAGACAGAAATTTTGGGAACTGTTATGAATCCATTTGACCATTTATATTTCACACACATTGCCAAGATCTCCTGCCATTTATTTTGTACAGTACTGTTGCCAAACAAGGCAAAGACCATTAAGTTTTGGACCCAGAGTTTTTCAGCTGGCAGAGTCCACACAGTGACGCATAATGAAAACTAAATGATAGCGAATGTTAAAAAATGGACAGCACAAGGCAACAAGCATTGAGACAGCACAAGGAGATCCTTAAATGGTTGATAGGATTTCACAGTCCTTTTTCGTTAATTTATATAGCTTCAATTAAATTACCAGAGTGAAATTAGCCATTACCTTTCATTATTCTGCTGTTAATTTTGTAAAGACTTTGTGTGAATGCATGTCTTTGCAATCGCATTTTTGAATGTCCCTTAATTTTTAGTAGTCAACATTAATCACAGCTGATATCCTATTTATTGCTTTGTGAAAATCTCTTCCTCAATGTTAGTTTTTAATTCACATTGTGTTCTAACTTAATGTTTTTCAACCTAAATCTCAGATAGAAGGTGCTTTTATTGATTCCTATCTACTATTAAATCAGCATAGCTCAGCATTAGATAGGTGGCACTGGGCATTTTCAAAGAGCAGCTGCCGAAGAGGTCTTCTTCACACCCAAATGATTCACAATATTAAGCATCATTTTTGTTGACATGAACATGTTGGTGTTTTTTATAACAGCGAAATACTGGAGCAGTGCACATACTGTATACAGTATTAACCATGTCTTATTCATTTGCAGAATAAATCACAGTTTGTGTGTAATTTTTACATGCACAAATTTAAGATTTGTTATGGCTTTTATGTTTAAAGATAAAGATGGGAATATGAATTTATCTGCATTGTTAATGAGGTTAGAAAGTAAGGAAAGAATGCCCAAATTCAGGTGGGAGAGTGATAGAGGACCTTGAACACATTCGTCAAAAATCCACCCCTAGTCTCCAAATCTTCCATTAGTATTTCATAGGATATACTTCCCAATTGACACAATACTGTTGTACCCCTTGAGAAAGGCACTTCACCAGTATTGCTCCAGTGAAATAATAAGCTGTATAAATGGGTGAAAATATAAGTTGTTCTGGATAAAAATGTTAGGCAAATAAATTAGTAAGAAGAGAAGGCTTCAACCTGGCACTGGCCTTAGATGTTATGGCATGACTCTAAGAGCAAGGTTATATTGGAGTGCCTGTATAATAGCTTCATATTACAAAATTACATTTTGAAAATACCAGTGGTTCACAATCCCCATTCCTGGGGACCCACATTCCTGCTGTTTTGTGTTCTACCTGTGCACTCAATTAAATAATTGAAACCTAACAGACCTAATAATAGGTTTAATTTGAACCTTTTAATTGCTGACAGTTCCTAAAAGTGTGAGGTTGCCTTTACCTATTGTGTTTCATAATTAATGTAAGATCTCCCAGCTCTGAGTAAAAAAAAAAACTTGCAAAGATTCTGACTGAGTAACCTGTTGCTTCATTTAAGAATTCATTCACGTAAAGAGCTCAGCTGAACTCTGAAATTAAAACCATCAGGAGTGTGAGTTCCCAGGACCAGGACTGTGAAACCCTGGAATACACAATGAAAAATTCCTAAATTTGGTTGAAAAAAACTCCTCTTATTTAGTTGGCTGCAGGATTTATTCTAATAAAAATTAAATGGTTGATGCAAGCAAAAGATTTTTTTTAATTTAAAAATTGGCCTTGCCAAGTAAACGGGTAAACTATGATAAATAAAAGCTAAAAAAGTAGTTGAAATAAAATTACAGTATACAGTAGCTCACTGCTTAGTGTCTCAGATGACTCTTCACAGATAATGAAACACTACTTGTTTTGATCATTATTGTCCCGTCTTTTCGATAAACTTTTAAGCCTTCTCTAAAAACATTGATTTTACTATTACATACAGAAACTGCTCATTCCCCACAGCCCCAGATTCCTGTTTAAGCTTTAGTTGATCCAGAAATAAAGTGAATGATGCTACGAGCATGCAGTCTCTTTATCTTACCTGTGACAAGACAGATCCCAATAAGATTTCTTACAGCAATAGTGTGCTCTGAGCCAACACGAACATTGCAATAGAATTTGTTTTCATTAACAAACTGCTGTGCAATGGCTTTCAGACTACATCTTGGAATGTACTCTCTTAATGAAAAAAAGTATGATAAAAATTCTACACTTGCATAAAGGGGGAATCTTTGGTAATATTAGGAGATGAAGTTTATGAAGCAGCAAGATTATTTCCAGTTTTTCAAAATATGTTATTAGATATACAGTAGTTATCTCTCTAGAAAGGGACTTTCTGGATATCGGAAAAGCTGAAGGATATGGCTTCTAAACAATACCTCCTACAGTACAGTGTTTTAAGTTTATAACTAGAAAAAAAGCATTCTATTCGTAAAATGTGAATACATTCTGAAGAACCAATATTAAGGTGGCTCACAGCCATCCAACTAAATAACCACTCAGCACTTCAGGTTAATGAACACTTGTCTGTTGGTCCTTCCTGCTTTTCTACAAGTTCAGTTGTTTCCGTCAAAGAGCCGTTCTTGCCTGAATAAACTAAGATGAAAGATGAGCTCGAAATTCAAATGATATCTCCGAGACATTTTCTTGGACTCCCAGAACACACACACATGCAATTCCAAATGATCATGTGCCTCTGGAGGGAATAGGAGGATGTTTGTGGAGACGGAACGACTGCCCCACCCTTTGGGAAAGGTCTGAGGTGGGAAGCAAGTGTGAGCTGAGCAGTGGGAGATCTCAGATCGTAGTACCAAGCAATCTGTTCTGTGGGTTGGTTGAGGAACCCTTCCACAACATCAAAATACTCCCGAGATTTCTTTATTAGTAAAAGGAAGTGTTCCTTTACTGTAATTAATACCAGGCAAAATCCCAAAATAATCAAAACTATGACTAACCAGCCAATCACAAATTACAAACCAAGTAGCTGAGAGTGGGTTTTCTTTAGGGAAAAAATAAATTGGCAACATAAAAGCTGATGTGATGTACAGGAACTGTAATTTTAAATTAATCTGAGCAATCTGTCCTCATATTTAAGTAATGTACAGACGCTCTTGGACCTTTGCTTGTGCAGAAACCGGAATCAGGTGGTGCTATTGTAAATTTTTCTTTTTCCATGTTTAAGTATGTTTCATAGGATTTTACCATTTTCTCTACACTGAATGCAGGTAAATAATTGATAAAATACGATTGATGAAACTGTCCTAAGCTAGGAACAACAGAACTAAGCATCACAAGAATAGCAAATACTAGTTGGGTAAATACTGGTTAACTTAATGGGTCCTGTATGTGCTGTGCCTGAGCAACATTTTTTTAATTTCAAATAATCTTTAAACTGAGTCCCATAGAAATGCTTCTAACCAATGGCCATTTGTATAGATATTGGCTTATGTTAATTGCTTGGTTGCCCACATTTTATTAGGAGTTTCCACCCATCTGATTAGCTTTGATTTGCTTTATAAACTCTTTGGTGACAAAAGTACAAGTAAGTCCTTCCTTGATGTTTCTCTGCCACTCAGCTCTTGATTTGAGCCTAAACCTTTATGGCAAGTCTTTGCACAAACATACATTAAATGATGTTGTGAGTCAGTAAAACTTCCCATTGACAGACAAGCAATTCAAAGTTAAATGAAAGCAAGTGGGAAGTCAAGGAGGTTCAAAATGCATCTGTAGCAGCTGTTCAACCAAGAGAGTAGCTGTTCTACTAGTATAACGTAGATGTGTATAAGGTATACAGTAGGTGTCTGGCTTCTAGATGAATCATTTACTGGCACGATGAATCTTTACATTAAGAGCATGAGCAGGATGATCTGTGTGTTTTTTGTCGGGCTGAAAGGGAATCTTTGGTGCATTTATTTGTTAGGTGTAGGTTTGTGAAGTTGTTTTGGACGGACATGCAGAGTTTTGTTTGCAGGCAGTTAAAGGTGTTTTTTAGATTTAAGGATCTTGATATTTTATCGTACTGTTTAATAGAAAATTTGGAAAAAGAGCATTTATTTATAGTCAGTTTATTAGTAATTCTGGGTAAATTTCACATCCATAAATCAAAATGGTCTAATAATACTCCCCTTTTTAGTTCTTTTGAGGTGGAGCTGAAACACTAAATTCTATTAAAAAATTGAGAAATAATAAAGCAAGGAAAACATGATATATGTAAAAAATACAATTTGATCACATCATTTACTTCATTACCTCTGGCGGTTAGATGTTTTTTTTTCTGTTTATGTTTTTTCTCTTGTACCTGTTTTTGATCCTCTAGTTGTAGTTGTATTTGTAAATTCTTTATACGTTTAATAAAAAAAATTAAAAAAAGATGGGATGGAGGGATGCGTGTCGGCAAGACATGTGAATGTTTATATGCAGCTCGGCAGAGGTGGGCATGATGAGGGTTGACCTTCTCCTGAACTGTCCTTTAAAAAATCATAAATCACAAATCACCCTACAGTTTTGAAGGTTAAGTGAAAAATTAACCTTCAAAACTAGCAGGATTCTAAACAACCGCAAAACATACTGTAAATACTTTATATACAGTGCAGGAATACATTTTTAGTAATAACTTAACAGGGAATCTACAAATTAGTAAGCTGTTAATTTTGCTAATGTAATAACCTACTATTTTGCAGTGTAATATAAAATAATTCAACTCTAATAACTCCAAAATCAAATGCATCAGACTGTTACAACTATGTTGCTTTTTTTGCATTGTATATACTGAATAGCAGTACTTTCTGAGCTACCTGCACAGTTTTTGATTGTTTCTGAATTCATTGTTTAGATCAGCCAGTCTTTAAGAAAAAAAAAAACATCATAATATTTCAGCATAATACAGTATAATCAATAACATGGAAACACTCTAATGCATTAAAGACAGATGTGTCTCAATCAGAAACTCCTCTGAGGCTCTGACAGACGATGTATAAACTTAACTTCTGCAGGCAGGTCATTTGGAGATGATGGATGGGCAGAAAGGGATGATTTCTTGCTGCAGGATGAACCCGAACTGGACAGGCAGGAGAGCAGTACAGTGCGCAGGTCATGGAGTGTGTTAACTTAGTACAGGGCTGCAGCAATTCCACACCAATTAGTCAACAGCCAAAAGCAATGTACTGTATTATACCCGTCAATAGCTCCAAGAATAGAGCACAAAATAGACTTAGCACTTATTAAAAATTAATCAATTAATCTCTCCTTATGAAAGAACATCAGAAGCCATTGTTTTTTATATGATATTTCTATATATTAATATATTTATATCATATGTCATGATATTTATGATGGTGGCAAACAAATGCAGCATGAGAAAGCATAATGCTCAATCTTCAGACCAACTATTACTATGATCAGTAATCCAAGGTAGACTGTAGTCTCTAGAATGTTAGAGTACATACTATGTTCCGTCATAGTTTAACCTTGAAGTGATATCTTAGTTTTTCAAGATGCAAAATGAATACAATAGTATTTCCTTGTCATACAGTAATTATTTACACATTCTTCATAGAGAAATGTCTAAGTGATGTTGAGTGTCAGTCATTTTACAGTCTCAGAACTTAATTTTTTCATTAAAAAACATTGTTACCAGTTTTGTTGTGTCCTTTTCCCATCTTGTTCTAAACTGAATGTACATACCTGCTGTTACGTCTCTTACTTGCTTAGGTTGCCCATGCTGATGTTTCTACAGTATGTGATGAATAATAAAATGATTGGAAAATAATAATAAGATGAAGCATACTATATATAACCCCATGACTGACAGTTCCTGACCTCTGAGATAACATTTTATTATGCTTATTTGATTTCCTCTCACCTTTAACAGCATATTTTATTAGTTTTGGAATTCAAAATTCTTGTAATGCTATTCAGCTGTTCCATCATTCAAGCAATGAACGATGGAAACATCCAGCCATATCCTTATTAAACAAGCACAGTAATAAAAAAGCTGTTTTGTATGCAGTTTGATCCTGCTAAGAAAACAACATTAATACTGTCTCTTTGTGATATCAATCTTGTAAAGATCTGTACACTGTCCATTGTTATCCGAGACATTACAAACGACAATAATAAATGAAGACGACAATCAAGCATGTATTTTCGGAATATCTAAAATGGCTGCCGTGGAGGCATGGTGGTTAGTCCAGCTGCCTCACAGTTTTTTGATTCTGGCCTGATCGCCTTCTGTGGAGTTTGCACATTCTTTGCTTGTCCATCGAGATTATGTCCAGATGCTCCAGCTTCCTCCCAGCTTCCAATGGCATGCAGACTAGGTCAAAAGTTGTCTCTAAATTGTCCTTAACTGTGTGCTTGAGTGTGTGTCCTATGCTTCTGGGATAGACTCTAGGTAATAGATAAATGAACTGAAAGTAAGATGAAGATAAAGAAGAATGGCAGACTGTAACTGGTGGTAACAGATGCTGGTGTAAAGTCATTGCGTTAATATTAAATAAACATGGTATTTCCAATTCAAATCTCACTTCTCACAGATGTGAAATCCCAAACATGCAAGTCCTACAAGAACAAGCTGTTTAAGTATGACCCTTCTTGACCAAAAATGGGGTGGAACAGGAGGATAATGACTTGCAGAACACATTTTTAAAAATCAGACTCATTAAATCAGGTACAATAGTTTTTATAGTTAATACAGACCTAAGAATAAATAAGCTTTGAATTTATTATGTCAAACAGAGTTATTTGCTCAGACAACTAAAAAGCTTTCTCTGTCATATTCATAAAACATCATGTCTTTATTCATTTACCAGGATACTGCAGTGGTTTAAAAATAGAGCCCTCTACATAGAGTAACAGTACATAGAAATACTGTACTTTCACTCAGTTCTGTCTTGTTCTTACCCTCTAGTTGTGAAGGAGGCTTAACACAACGAACCAGAACTGCTGAAATGCTGAAAACAAGAGCATGACAGGTTTTTTTTTGTTAATTTGAATTGAAGGTCTGGATCGAATCAAAACTTCATCCCACCTGCTAATAGCAAATTACAAACTCATTGTATGATGGCAGGCTTCCACTGGGCCAAGATGTCTTTGGCAAACAGGAAGCTGCCATGAAGTGCCAGGTTTGTAACATGAGATTAGCTGGTGGATCAAAGTCTTGAATTAATTTGGGCGTTAAACTCAATTATGTGTTAAGAACAAATGGGGGAATCTTAAACAAAAACTTAAAGGCTAAACTTAGACAAAGCCTCCATGACAGCTGTTCGTAATGTTTCCAATCTGTCCCCCTACCCTAGGCTATTTGAAACATGAAGGAACAAGAAACATCAAACACACCAGATATCGTTACACATTTTTACATTTTAAATGAGTAAAGCAAGGGGAACAAGCAAAGAAGATGCCAGGAAAATCAAAATGCAATTTGTGTAATTCATCTTGTCCCTAGCATGGTGTTTACAAGAGTGTGTGTTGAATTCATCTTTCAGCTGGTATAGTTAAGAAATATCCTAGAAATCCCTAGAAGGGCACCCATTTCCCTCTGCAGTTCCCCACGCCAGCTTCTCTCTACAATCACAGGCTAATGGGCACCCCAGAAGTGCAGTCAACAATACCAATGATACCTGCCTAAAGAAAAATCAATAAAAATGTCTGTTCCTAGAACAAAACGTGGCATGACCAACTGACTGAAAAACAATAAAATAAATTGTTTTCTCCTTGTTCTAGCCAGCTGTCTGAAAGTAAAGTATGGGGACTCCTGATGCTGGAGCTCATCCAGTAAAGGCACTCCACCAGGCAGAGGCCGAGCTTCATTAGGTGGCTGGGACCCTGCCAGTTCACGGTGCATGGAGCATGGAGCACTATGGATCACTATAGAGCACTATTGGGCGCAATGGGGCACTATGGAAAATTAAGGAGACCAGTATGGAGCACTTTGGTGCACGATTGAACACTACAGAGCACAATGGCACAATATACAGCACGATGGAGCACAACAGAACACAAGAGCACTATGGAATACTACCCCTGCAATCAGCACTGTAGCTCCGGGACAGGTTGCACAGCCGGTGACATGTTAAAAGAACAGGGTTCATCGTAATTACGAATTGTGGAAAAATACGCACTTCAGCTTTTCCAGATGGTACGGGCTTGTGACAAGAAACAATTTCCAATTCTATTTTTTTTAAAGTGAAGTACAGGCATTATGTAAGGATTATGTCCCATATAAATAAGTCAATATTTCTGTAAGTCGGAATGCACTCTTGTATTCTACGTTTGCACTCACAATTGTTATCATTATTACAGTACTGTACTGATACAAAAGTACACTATTATAACAGTAATATTAATATTGAATTAATAATGATATTAAAAATGAAACCGTATCGGTTGTGACACAAATGTAAGACTACAAACACAATGGAAATTGTTCCAGGAAAAGCATATGTAGGAGAAGATACGCACAACAGTCAATGTCAAATGAAACTCGGGATGCAACCAACTGTTACGAAGCGTCTTTCAGGACCCTATGCTGACAACACAATCTGGAAGGGAGTGAACACACACAGGGGGGAGACGAGGAACTGGGCTGGTAGAGGAATCGGGGGGGGGGGCGCATGACGAAGGTGCTCCGGGGGGCGTGGTCCAGGCGAACAGTCCAAAAGGGAGTCCAGAGGGAAGTCCAGTGCAGGCAAAGGTCCAGAGCCGGGTGATAAATCCAAGACGAACAAAACAAAGTTAAAAGCCGGAGCGGAATCCGGCGAGGGGTTGTAGACGAACATGACAAAGTTAAAAACCGGAACAGGATCCGGCGAAGGGTCAGGGGGGAAGAAAGGGGGAATGGAACCAGGCACTCCAGGTCCCGGGCTCGGCTGGTTTAGGATACCTAGGAGGCGAATGCCACCCGAGCTGCAGGCGTAGGGCGACTCGGTGATAGGCGAGCCTCTGGGTGTCCGTTTTCCAATGCAGAGCCCGGAACAGAGTGAGCGTCTGGCTTTTAAAGGTGGACTGGAACAGGGAGCAGGCGAAGAAAATCAACTAAAAAGTGAACGAGCCGGAGCGCCCTTAAGAGGGAGGGACTACAATCGCGACACCAACCTTTTATGCAAAGTCAGGGTGTACCTGTAAATTAAACTGAGGTACCAACACAATAAAAATCACTGCATTAAGTTCTACTGGCTATCCATCCAATTGTATGCCTTTACGTAAAGCTCAAGTTATTTTCAATTTATAAATCGTTAGTATTAGCAATGAGACCATGCATGTGACAGTAAATAAAGGTTGTTTTTACTGAAATATTATGAGATTCTGTTTTAGGATATTATTTTAATCTTGAACTTTCATTCATTGCATTATTTATTAATTTTCTAAGCATAGTTTTACTGGAATGCCAAAAATGTGCTGGACATTTTTTAAACGCAAAGGACAGCTTTAACGTTCAACTTATGTTGTTTAGAATGTCTGATTAATGACAACTGTTACTACCCGTGTGTGTCCGTATGTTTTGTTTTTTTTCCACTTTCTGTATTCAGCTACCCTCCCCCCCTTGGTACATCACTACACCATCATCGTCAATCAACTCTCGACCAATCAGAACTCAAGTTCGTAAGTATTTAACTTGGAGGTTTTCAGAATGAAGGGGCCTTTCGTTTGACTTTGGTTCTGCCTTTCATTTGTTTGTGTTCAGTTAAGGTTGTCGGGTACATTGTACACACATAGTTGATCTTTGTATGTAACACTAGTAGGACGGGTGAGTGCCTTTTGTCTTGTATGGTTTTGGGTAGTTAGTGAAGGTTTAGCTAGGGCGTTAGAAGACGCTGAAGACCGAGTGTTTCGAGTTTTGTTTTGGTAGATAGGTCAGCTTTCCCTCACTTTGTTAGCCAGCTCCATTTTGTTTATTTTCTTTTCTTTGGCACTGCTCTAGTTCCCTTTCCCTGTGTGTTATTGTTTCCTGATACATACCAGTCACATATTCACTTTAAAATAAATCATTTTTGCACCAAAACTTGTTGTTATGCTTCCTAAGTCCCTCATTAGAAAATCCAAATCCATCGTAAATGTTATACGACACTTGGGGTTGTAACACAACAGTTAACATTAAGTAAATATACCATATAGTACATACTGTACAATACTAGAACTTTTGTGGGCATTGCTATAAAAATACTCCCCAAAAACTACTTATATAACTTGGTCCCTAGGTTGTGCTAGAAGGTGGTTTCACAGATTTCTACAATAGTCTTTGAACACTACCAACCAATACATGACAGTGAACTATCTGTGATTTTTTTAAACAAGTCTAACAGTTAGATGGTGTTGTAAAATAAATTACCCACCCCAAGAGCTCTTTCTTCTCTGGTCCAATTCTCTGTACTGTAGGCTGGCAGTCACAGCCATACTGTGCCAACCAGTCAATGACTCATTTTCACAAAAGTCATGTTCATCACCAGAGAGAGTTCAGCTGTCAACAATGATTCCATTCAAGTCTCTTCCCAGCATACTGATCATACCTTATTATAATTAACTCATGCATATCACTTTTTTGCAGAAAGCAGTGTTTTCTTCCAATCCATGGCATCTATTCCTTAATTTAATTTTGATACCATAAAGAGAACTACAGCTCTTGTTAAAAAACCTTTTCTCTGGCTTCTATCACTTCATTATAGCTGACACGTGACACTGTTGATTTAACTAAATAGTATTACCTGAAGTGATACAATCAAAAATTACTTACAGCAGTTAACAACATTGAGATACACATAAAAGGATCATCCTTTCTGCCCAAAAACAAACACTCACCAGACATTATGGTCAAATACTGGGCTACAGCATGTGGACTTCATGAATTTTCTTTTAAGAAAATATCTGATCACGAACAAAACAGTGACATTTAGAAAAGAGGCTTATAGATTAGTCAAAATAATCCTTTTATACTGTCTACACATAAATGTGATGATTAGATGAGAGCTGATGGTCGGCTCTCACCTGAATTAATTTGATACAAACAAATAAGCCCGGATAACAAAAATTGCTTGGGTCCCTCTGTTCGCAAAATCTGTTTACACTATTGCTCTATTTTGAGGTTTAGGATTATTTCATTTGGTTTTCTTTTTCCATGTAGTATTATAAGACACTTGGTAAGGTCTTATTCTATAAACAAATAAATAAGTAAGTCATAGGGCATACTGAGACTACATTCTAGCTCTTTATCTGGTAGTATATTCTAAAAAAATATTTTTATTTTGTTCTATTCAGTTTTATTTATACCTTTTATTTTATCTTTTACCTACTGTATGTCTGTTACTGAACATACGTATAAGGGGATATCGTATGTCTTCTTGGTCTTTAAAATGACATTCACTGCTTTTTCCGCTGAACTTCATTTAAAAAAGAGTAAAGGAACAATCTAGTCTTTTAAAAGCCTCTTAGGCATCCAAAATTAATGTTGTTTCAAGAGTGTACGGTTACCTTTCAGTTTTATTTAAATTGTCAGTGATGATACCAGTATTTCTTCATATGGCAGTGTTTGAATTTCTTTGCAGACAAGAAGAATAAGATCAAAGCTCTTCATGCTGTACTGTGTAAATCCAAATCTTGGTCTACTGAAAGGAAATGTTTTCATACCTGTATATACAGTACAGTATACTGTAGGCTTGTCCTTCCCAGTTCCTCTCCGTGAAGTTGTATTTGGGTGTTTTTAACATGCAGAGTTGAAAAGGGTCTGCCCTGCATTAGCAAATTGGGGCAACAAAACTGGGAGTGAAAACAGAATATTAGCAAAGGGAAATGTTTTATCTTTGTCCTTGCGTGTGACTTTTTCTTTCCAGCCTACAATTTACAAGCACCTGGCCTCTTCACCAAAAACAAAATTAATCTGCACAAAAGCAATTGAAACAGGAGCAGATGTTATGAGAGAACAAGCAGGGGGGTCGTGGGCAAGGATCAGCATTTTAATAACTTATTGTGAGAGCTTTATTAGGTTTATGGTATAAGCCATGTTTCTCTGGAAAATCAAATTCAGAAAAGCCCCTCCAGCTTCTACAATATGAATAGCTAAAGGAGTTTCATAGTTGGCTGACGGTCCCCTGACCTGAAGCTAGATGGATGGATGTCTAGTTGTCTCGAAGAAGTTTATCCCAATTCATGCTATCAAAACCAGCTCACCCTGAGGTAATTATAATAGCCCTAATTTAACCCTATGTGTTGAAAATATGGGTTGTCTTACTTCATTTGTCAGATGTGGAATTAACCAATGAACTCTAAAACTTTAACAATGCAAATAGCCACACTGTAGACTAGCATAAACAAAAGACATTCAATACTACAACCCAACACGCTACAAAACAAGGAACTATTACAATACTAGAATATCCTAGGATAAATCATAGACTTTAAGGTACGGGCTATAGTATCTGCAATAAAAGCAATACAAGACACAGAAATAATTAAATTCATATGACATACAGTATGACATAAGAATTTCACTTCCACAAGTTAAAATGTGCCTACAGAGAGTAATACTAGCACAATTGTAAATTCTAGTGGAGTACAGAGCACATAAGCTTCAACCAGCTTCATAGTTATTAGCATATAATTTAAAGTTAAATTAAGAAACCTAAACGACGCATTGATAATGGTACGCATAACAGGGCCAGTTATTGTTTTCTTAGGGCATTTAAAACAGACACAGCAACATACTGTAATTACAAAGGGGCATGTTAGTTTTAGATTTTCCTGTAATTGGTCAAATTTATAATTGGTGCAACAGAACCTGTTTTTATTAATCAAAAATTAATCCCTTTTCGAATTCCATAGACACAGAAAAACACTTTCGCCACCTGCAGAAAACTGGGAGAGCAGCTAGAAGTGTATAGTACTGTAGGACATAGAACATTCAGTGCAAAACAACCACATAAAAAAACCCTCAGGTTTCCCATATACAATCTGAAAGGAGATGACTCCAACCACAAATAGCCAAATCTATGTAAATTACAGAAATAACAAAGTTCTGAGTATAGATTTTCTTGGAAAACTGTTAGAAATCTCCTATGAAGGCTGATGTCACTGAAAAATAACAGTTTTCAGGGATGCAGTGTGTGAACCTCATCTACAAATATCCTTAAGAGGTGTTTAATGGCGTTTGCATTGAAAGTCCATGAGAATTGTTGCTAACCAATTCTATTCTGCTCCTCTCAAACTCCTCTCAGACTGTCTTAATCCTCCATAACGTCACTCCCCAAAATTAAAGAAATGATAGAAAAATCCACTGTCAGCCCCTCTCTTCCTCACATTAGTTTTCTTCTCCAGTCCTCTTTCAACCTGCATGTGCAGCTACTGTACACCTTGATAAATTTTATTCTCTTTAGGGATCATCCCTATGTTTTCAATCTACTGTACGTTTGTGGCTCATATTCTGATTGTGTCATTATTACTTACAGTATGAACAAAATTTTGCTTCTTATTTTGGCAGCGTGGTGATAGAAGATCCTCCTCCAGAGAAAAAAACAATCATCATCATTTATTTGATCCAACAGAAGTGCTTCCCAGATTAATTTTATCTGTTTTCCTATTAGACGTAGTAATAAGGATTACAGTGTTATGCAGTACTTTCCTTGTTTCTGTTAATTAAACCCATTTTCTTCTTCTTTATGAAGGGAGCTTAGAAAAAAAAATCATTCTAAGAGGAACTTTGAATGGTCTAAGTAAAGAAACTACACTTTGTATAACACCAGTCCAAACACTTTCAGAAATATTACAATTGCTATTTACTGTACAAGTAAAAAAGGAGGTAAAGAAATGAATACATTTACTTTGGTATTCTTGCAGAGGTGAATTAATGAGGCCGGGTAAAATATAAAATCTATTTATTGTACTCGGTTCTTAACAGCAGAGATATGGACCAGCCATTTATCAGTAAAAATATCAACCTTCAATATACATGATAAAATGAAGAAAAACAGAGACTGCATTGCAGTAATGTTAAGATTACACTGATGAATACTTCTGGGAGCACTGGCTACCATTTGAAACCCATTACTTAGTACAGTGTACCTCAAATCCAGACAATTTTAGAAGTGGATAATAGTGATGCTCCACAAATGCCCTAAAAAGAATAAGAAAATCCCAAATGATTTCAAAACAGGTAGACAAGTCATGCAATAAAACTGGTCTCAGAAATGTGCTTAAATTATCTTATGCTTGTCATACCATTCTCATACAGCAGATGAATTCTGTCAAAGATACATTTCAGGCTCCTGTTCATGCATAAACACTAGGAAACACCTGACAGTAAGATTATTTCATTAATCCTGCATGACAAAATGTCATTTGATCAGTAAAATACATGGAGCTGTGACACAGCTATGAATGTAAGTATCCTACGGATTTGTATTGTATGTTTTTTAAACATTTTACAGCATCTCTATTTGGGTAAATTCAAGGAAACAATGTGCCTGATTGTGAGATACCTGGGATAACTTGAATCTGCTTGTGTATGGTTGTGATTATTGTGATTAAAGTACAATATACTGTAGGTTGTTAGCTTTAAATTGAGTAGCTGTTAAATCCATAGAAAGAAACACTTAATAACAACAGTATTAATCATCTTGAAAGAATGACAGTATGGGAAACCGCATTATCCTTTTTGAGTCCTCACAGCTAATTAATTTACAGAGAGGTTGCCAATGGCAAATTTGTAGGTGCTGGGCATTATACCTGCAGGAAAGTTTCTTCAAGTACAGTACGTGTTGCTGCTATAAATGATGACACAGGGTCAATACTTTAGCAACGTTAGCATGAATTAAAGCTGTACTGGTGAATTAAATAGGGAAAAAATAATCTGAAAATGCAGAAAAGGGTACTTTAAGATGCATGGTAATTACAGTACGTATCATTTATATAGGCCTAGTTGTTTTCATCATTATATTCACACTGTTTCTGTTACCATTCCTTGCTTTCTATATACAGTAATTGTGACTTAATTATTTTTTGATCCAAAAGATAATTATATAAAGATAAAATCAGAAGATTTTCATAATTCACATAGAAGCAAATTTGTGGTTTTCAGGATTCCCAATTTGTTTCCTTGGAATACAAATTTTTCAGTGTTCTTCATCTCACTAACATTCCTGACACACAAATGAGTTTGATAAAGAATAGTTCACGCACCCATAATGAATGAGTGTCTGCACTATATAGAAAGTTAGCTTAAAATGCTTAATCTGTACCATTTGATCTACAATAAACCAGATTCCAAAACGTTCTGTTTGCATGTTTTAACAGTTCTTTCACATTCAGAAATGGTTTACTGATGTACTTGAAGTCTTTTATTCTTTTGACAAACAAACTGTGTTGAAGCTTGAAGAACGTAGTACAAACATTGATCATATACTTCCCAGAGTACTGAGTTAAGATTTGTGGAAAAGACTAGGTGTTGTCATTACTGTGTACTATTAAAAGATATGCACAGGCCTGCATTACAGTATGGAAAGCTCTTTTCCTGAGACCACTACAAAACCTGATGAAAAGCTCTTTTTTCCCTAAAGTGTTATTACACAGGATGACTAAGAGTATAACATACAAATGTACAGTGTACAATTACAATAAATAATGTATAACATTAACTTGTCTTGACTAATCAAAACAATGAATGCTACCATGTTTATATGCCTCATTTTTATTCATTTTATTTAGTCAAATTCATCTTGCATAACTGCTGTATGTTTTTTGTGTAGCAGCATACAAATGGATGCAAACATGGTTTGATTTCATAACTGCAGCAGCAAAAGCTAATTATACTAATAATACAGCTATGTAATTCCTAGGTTACTCACATATTTCTGAATCTTTTTACTTATATCTAGTAATCAAAATAACACACAGCCCACATTAATTAAAAAACACACACAACCTTATCAAAATTTACAGTGTGGATGGCAGAGGAGGGTCAATAATCACAGCAGCTGCTAATCTTCTGAGGTCAAAGAGAAGTCACTGCAACTGGTAAACAGCTGAGTGGAGTGATTCATCAGAAAAGGATCTTAACACATTATGCTTTTGTATCAGGAGGTTCACATCACACTTCATCACACTGAGCCTGATGTAATTACTGCAGTACATACTGTGCAAGAAGCTTCTACTAAAGCCTGGGCATTCAACAACGAAGGCAGGATGACTGTATTTAGAAAGAGTGAATGTTGTGATTAGGACCTGCTGTACTGTAAATAATCAAACTCAACATCTTTCTGTTTGTTTCCCTTGAAACCAGTTTCACATCACTGGCTTAAAGAGCAAGGGGACAGGGCTTAATCATGAAAATAGATTTAGAATTTGATGCGCTCTACAAAAAGACTAATTGCTATAAAGACGAAAAGTGTGTAAAAACTTTATCACTTTTGCAGAATGCAGGCTACATACGTGACATACATCCCCCTACTGTGGCTGAAGGATATGTTAAAGCTGAAAGCACTGCTTCAGTATATACAGTATCTTAGCATTACTGATATGGAGAAATTCCACTTCACTTAATTGTATAATGCAAATCTTCTTTATTGCCATCCAGCAGGAAAGGCAGGATCCATTCAAAGGTGCCATACCTACTTAATACAACCTGACTGAACTTTGACTGTCTGACCCTTCCTCTGTCTTAATTTAATCTACAGTAAACACAACTGTTCTTTCAGAACACAAATACCAACAGGTTAGAAAACCTCGGAGAAAAGAAATGACTTTATTGTCAAACTTTAAGACACAAATCTGTCACGATCATAATCCCTCCTCTTAAGGGCGCTCCGGCCCTTTTGTATTTTAGCTGATTACATGCACCTGCCCCCTGTTCTGTCTCCTTATTTAAGCCTGGAGCTCTCGCTATTCTGGGGGTTACCAGCGGGTCCAGGAGAGACCCGACGGCATAGGCTTCATCACGGCGTCCTGACCGTCTGAGTCCGGGGATCGGAGAGCCTGGCCTCGTCATCCTGGTTTTATTCCCTGTCCCTGTTCCGGATCCCATTGTGGATTTTAACTGTGTTTGTTTAATCTTGGATGGATCCCCCGGTTTTAGACTTTGGACTGCGCCCCGGATTCCCCCTTTTGGACTGTCTGGACCCGTTTGCCCTTGCCATACCCCCTGAGCACCGGATCACCGTCGTCATGTCCCCCTGTCTGTCTACCCGTTCTATCCTGCTGTACCTTCCCCGGATGTCCTTCTCCACTTACTTCCAGATTATAACGTCTCCACAGGGTCCTGAACTACGCTTCGCAGGAGGCTGGACTGGCTCCTGTTACAAAATCGACAGATAGCAACTGCATTCATATGCCAGCATTAATACTTGTTTCCAGTAGAACAATGCTTATTCTGGCCAACACCATCTACTGGTAAATAGTGTTTTAGAGTTCAATGCATTAAGGAGCAAGAAAGAATGCTATTTTCTTTTTCCTCAGAGTCCTGTAAAAGCATCTGGGGCAGTTTATACACATATATTGAAAGACTTCAACTACACCATTTAAAATGACCCTTTCAGGGCAGTTTAACATAAAAGTTAAACATCCATCTAAAAAATGTATCACAGTTACTACTACTACAGTATGTCACATTAGTTTTCTTCATGGCTACTGGAAAGCCATGGGTCAAACTGTGGTTGCAAAAAGTCAATTTTATAGCTACCAGATACATAAATTGACAGAACAATTTAGGATGGCTTAGGGAATGCTCGGTTATTTATCAACTCAGTTGTTTTAAATGTCTAGCAAGGCAATAAAAGGTCTGACTGTTTTGAAGTGATGCTTTGAAAATCATAAGAAAATTATAGTACACCAAAAGGCATTCATATTAAATGTAAACAAAGGGAAGACAGACATCAAAGAACCTTGGATTGTATAAAGAAAAATCTATCTTGTTCTGAGTCTACACAGAAAAGGCCAACCATAATACAAATGTACACATAATGTTAAAAGGATTGTTTCTTTATGCAGGGCAAGAGAGAGAGACCAGTTTAGCGCTGTGCTGAATAGAAACACTCCTTTTTTATAATACAGAAAAATTACCTGCATTAGGGTACACATACTGAGATGTTGATTCAATTATTTCCTTGTATAGCAATTCAGCCAGTCTTATTCGGTAGCATGATTACTGCACTCATCATTGTAAACTTTATGAGCTGTTAAAGTGGCTTCCGCAGGAGGCAAGGAGACAGCGTTCGCAGGGAGTATTTCTCAAAGGTCAACTCTCTTGTAGAATAGATTGCCCCTCTGGTGTATTTCAAGGCTCAGCTTTTTTTTTCCTTTGAGGGAGACTGAAAAATAAATACTGAAAAGGCCTTGCTGCATTTTAATGGAGACACAAATTAGGACGAAGCAAAGCTGTCTTAGTGAATTGCCCAGCAGGTACATTTTTTAATTTTGTTTTGAGAAACCAACAGAGATACAACAACCACCTGTGTACTTCAATATATTTCGAACACCTTTGGACACGTTTGTCAAGAAGAAAATCACCCACTACACCTGAGAGTGCAATTTACATACATTATATTAAACGTAATGATTCGAATTAATTTGGTTGGACTATGCCAACCTTATTTAATTGATTTTCTGATAAGTGCCACCCTTCAGTTTGGTCAAGACCATGCATGGCTCATCTACCACAGGCTCTTGTTTGAAATGAAGGTTGAGTTTCGCTGACTGTGACTGGTACTCCGCCAGTGGTGGTAAAGAGGTAGGCTTGAGATAACAGGGACACCCCCAGCTTCACAAGTGCCTGTGAGCTTGCAGCATTTGTCATTGTCAGGAAGCTGCGTCAAACATCCAATTGATGCTAGCTCTGCTGGAGACACCTCAAGTTTTGCTTTGCAAAAAACGGTGGATGTTTCATGCTCATTTTGGACAAAAAGTTGTAAAATCAAGACTAACGACTAGAGATTGCAAACCGTGGGGGTAAGTACAGAAAACAATTCTAAATTCTACATTTTGCTTTAATAGCAATGTTTGGTGTTTTTCAATGCAACAGTGTAAACTGTCTTTCAATAATGAAAGCAAGCAGCTGTGCAATGAATTTTGACAAGGACATGATTGGGGCTGATGGGTAACTCTTTACTTCATTTTGAATGTCAATAATAAAGTACTTAGAAAGACATGCTTAGAATTAAACCAGCAGAAAATGTTCTTATTAAGAAGGCAGTTATAATTTATTTTCAATGTAAACAGCTTCTAAGCCCACACAATATCAGTAATTTAGTGCGTAGGATATCATACTGTACATGGAACAATGCCCTCCTGCATCCCTTTTTGAATGAATACAGATTTTCACAATATTCAGACTATGGTTGGGTATGATTTTTGCATTTTTCATTATAGTACTTCTTACTGAACCATCCACAAGCTAGTGTACATACATGTAAAAATATGGAAGTCTGACTGTCATGGTGCTAGGTGCACTTTCAGCCACTGGAAGACCTTTGGTAGCAGATTCATTCAGTTTGAGTTCTCTGTTCAGTCTGAGCTACCAAACTTAAAACTCACTTGCCATTACTCCTTAAGCCTATTTCTACATGTTTTTTATCCCCCCATCCTCAAGCTAGAATACATTCCAATGCAGCTAAACAAAAGGTAACTGCAATATTAAAAAAAAAATCAAAAACAGTTTGTTTTATAATATTATATTTATGGAAGGGAATAAACTAAACTAAACTAAAATTTGGACGTTCCTTCCTGCAAATAGTGTGGCTATACAAGTTCTCCACACATAAACCTTGCAGATGTGGCTAATACTGTATCTGTACTGTGTCTTCCAGGTGGTAACCATGGTAATTTCACCACCATGTATGGACTGGGTGGCTCACTATCAGTTTAACCCCTGTTATTTAGAAGGATGTGTTGTTGTTTAGGTAGATTAGAAAACAATGCAGAAGCTAGAAAACAAATTCAAAAAGACTTCAGGAAAATTCAAATAGAAATTCAAGACTGGGCAAACACCTGGCAAACGACATTTAATGAAGACGTGCAGAATATTATGCAAACAGAAAAAACAAGCTACAACTACACAGACAACAGACAACAAACTACACAGAGCTTGGAGAGGCTTCTTATGAGAAAAACAGGTGTTCATGTAGACATTATTCTGATTTTCTAGATGCCGTGGGAAAGCAAAAAAAAGGCAAACAGAATGCTGTATAATTTTGGCTACCAAGATACACAAAAGGTATTGCTGGTCTGGAATCAATTCAGAGAAGATCAATCATTCACATCACCAAGCTAAAAGGAATGTTCTACAGTGACAGGATAAAGGAATTGAACCTTTTTAGTCTTGAAAGAAGAAGACTACAAGGAGAACTTGATTAAGAATTCAAAATCCTCAAAGGCTTGGAGAAACTGGATCTATTGGAATTCTGTAGGATATAACTGAAACACAAACCAGAAACACAAGTTGAAACTATGTGAAGGTGCACTTACAACCGAGAAAAGACACCTCTCTATGCATCTGGAGGTGTTAAAGATGGAACAAGCTACCCAGCCATATTGTTGATGTTGATACTCTGGCTTCTTTCAAGAAACAGATGGATCAGATCCTTGCACCAGACAGCCACAGAAAATGAGCTAGATTGGGTACAAAAGAGTGGGATTATTCAGCCATTCTTTTGTTCTTAGATATTAGTTTTCCCACACTCTTTATGGACCCTGACTGTCAGTTTTTTATCCTACTAGCTCTCTCTTATGTGCCTCTGGAACTTCTCAGCCTCAGTATCTACCTCTTTTCCCTCAACCATCTAAGGAGGACAAGCCAGTATTCTTCTTGGATTTCTCAGCCTTTACTGGTGGCCGTCCACCAAGAAACTCTCTACTCCTTGGCTACAGAGAAAGTGAGCATGCCAATAGTAGTTATTTCTATTCCCTTAACCACCTAGGGGAAGCGAGACAGCGCTCCCTTGTACAAAGTCAAGCATTAAGACTATAAGCTATAATTCATCATCTTTTTGATCTTTGGCCAAAACTGAAAGAACCTCACTTACCAAAATTTTTTAAAAGTCTCCTTTTCGGAGTCTTCTGTCAAACTAGACCTCCATAGTCTCCTGCTTAAGATTCTTTCTCTTTAAAAAAGAATTAAAGTGGACTTTTAAGGCACAATCAAATTGAAGATTTGAGACCAGACTATTACAGTACATGTTGTTTACACCTTGAAACATTTGTGACCTAGAAATGGTAGGAACCACTTATCATGTCAATATTCTGTTTCTGAATACTACCTGCTTTGAAGCATCTGCTGTCTCAAGATCTCAATAGGTTTTTTGGTTGTTCCAAAAAATGTGAAATGACTCCTCCAGCCCTATGATCTTTAGGCCAATATTACCTCTCCACAGTACCTTCATGGCACAGGCTTAGTTGTCACTCTTGGCAGTCATTTTCTGCAAGCTGTGTGCCAGTTGAGCCTCTTTTGTCTGAGGCCCTCATTTGCCCCCTCTCTCTCCCCAAGTCTTTCATTTAGCTCTGTTTTGGAACATATGAGTTGTAGCTTCCAGGTCTGGGCCTTTTTGGAGATTTTTTTACAAATCTAATTGTTCACATTGAACATTGATTAGTTTCCAGTTCATCTTTCATAGTCTCTAACAAAGAGTTGGCTTATCAGTCCTGGTATAAGTACTGCTGTGACGGTTTAACACTACTACTAAGCTACTTTGGGGAAAACCACTAAAGCCTTACACTGCCACAACTTCCATTGTTATTACAGGACTTAGACATGGGACTCTAAGGGTCAGCACCATCCCAAAGCTGTCAGCTGATGTAGAACATCCTTCATGCTGTGTGGCTGTCGGAAGCCTCCATAGATATACTTTGAAGCTGTGGAAATTCCTAGTGTTCCATGCGCTTAACATCATATTTTCACTGTTGTGTGGTCAGGGAGGCCCATGGTCAGTTCATTCCCGTTATTATAAATTTGTTTTGTGACATTTTCGAAAGACTCCAAATCTACCAATCCCTAGATTCCAAATCTCTAGAATTTCTCAGTCGTAACTGTTGGCTCTTCACCAGGAAGCTCTGTCCTCCATCCCAACCGATCTAACTGACTCTACAGAGGGTGAGTACAATGACATCAGCCACTCCTATTCCCTTAACCATCTAGAGCAAGCAAAAACCACACTCACTGAGTGCACACTACCAAGTCTTTAAGACTCCAACCTTTTTTGCTCCCTGGCCAAAATCGAATTCTTTATAGATTCACGCAAGATTAAAAAGTTTTCAATCTCACTCACAGGGAAACTGTGTGCCAGAAAAGATCATCTTTTCTATTTAGAGTCCCCTGTCAGACTAAAACCTTTCAAGACTCCCACAAAAGACTCTTTCCCTTTCAGCTCCCACTGTATTTAAAGAAACCTTTAATCATACACAGCTGCACTGCATTTAGGTAACTACCTGCACCTTCTTGAACATGTTCATATTTTGCGCTCTCTAGGCACTGTTTCCAAGATTCTTGGAAACTGGACGCTGCCCTCTAGCTTCCTAGCCTGGCTTCAGGGGCCTGTGTGTACTGTGCTCCCATCAAATAATATGTTTTTTCACCAACTGCCATTCATTTACTCATTCACACACTGGGACAGTGAGAAAAGAAATTCTGGAAGTGCAGCACAGCGCACATGTTTCCCACGTGAAAGACTGCAGTCCCACACTTGTAGAGGAAGGTCATCAGAGATTCATCATCACAAAGGCTGGCGATCATTTTAAAAATATGGTCTTGAGCTTCTCACACTGAAAGAAAAAGAAACACTTGTGTACAGAGATCTTACTGAGCAGCATTTAGGCGATAAGCTATTCATCTTAAGCATCATACTGTATATACATATATATTAAATACTGTAGAGCTTCCAGTATTTAAATGACCAAACGCATGATTCTGTTTCTAACAACCTTTCTTCTTTCAGTGTTAGTGAACTTGAGAGTGTTACCTCTAAATAAAGCATTGTTATGGGATATTTCACATGCTGCCCAAAATTAATAGGCCATGGTGGCTTTAAGGTGGATTCTAAACCAAATCATTTTAGCCTGTCAGAGGAAAAATAAATGTTCGTTTGTTAACATACATTCTGGGCCTAATAATAAAAATATAAATAAAGACAATACAGCGATACAAGTAGTCCCAGCACAGTTCAGTGAAGGATTGAGATGAGTTTTAATTTGAGATGAAAAAGGCCATTTCTGGAGAACACTCAGAGAAGACACACACAAGGTGTTCCCCCAGAATATCCCAAATTCCAGCGGTGTTACAGATAGTTTTATAATCTCAGTCCAGCCATAGTCACCCTTTTTTATTACCGTGCATAGGTGTTTTGTCAGTGACCATTACCAATCCCATTGGAATCACTGAAAATACTTTCACTTAGGTACAGTGATAATGCTATCCCAGCCTTTCAGTTATTCCTGAGGTGTCACGTACAGCCCTTATTTCTGACATGTCATCTACAGCAGGCGTCTGTTTAAAACCCACTCAAGCCAGGTCAGGACTAATAACCCCAGGCCAGAGTCAGATTTCTACAACAATGATTTTAATAATTGCATTTTATATAGTGGTTTTCATCCCAAGAGATACCAAGGGGCTTCACATAAGTGAGAGGACCCACTTCATGCACTACTGAATTGCAATACCCACTAAGGTGTTGCACAGAAGTCATGTATTCTATCTGAAAAACACAGTTCTATAAAAACACTTATTCAAACAGAGGTTGTTGTTTTTCTATGCCATGTTATAATGTAAAATGTTAAAATATATGCCATACTGAACATGTACAGTATATATCAAACATAACATATCATTGGACAGTTTCACAGTACTAAAAGGTGAGCTACAACAGCTTCCATTAAGGCCTACAGTACCTATCTGCAGTACATGTCAGACACCCTTCCTTCCCAGCTGTTTCAGTGAAAGGACAGCTCTGGGCGGAAGACTGTTTCTTACTAGAAGGACAAAAATCAACTAGGAGTGACACGTTGGTGATTCAACAAGGTTGCAGGCTAATCAATAAATTTGATTCACGCTAGAATGAGCAGATATGGGATAAACATTGTCTTATATTTCTCGAGAGGAGAGATTCCCACAGACTCCCTCAACGGGAGACTTGCCACTTTCTTCTTGCCAATGAAAGCATCGGAGGAGCACAAAAGATTCTTCCAGCTTCATACAGCAAAATTTAAATGCTGAGGGCAGCAATTCAATTTTCATTTGACTATTCATTGCAATATTTTTAAGCATTATGCAAGCAAATTGCGAATACTATGGACGTTATCCTACAGCACAGTGAGGAGGCTCTGATTTTTCATTGGATATTCAAAGATTATACAGTATACAACTTTCTTGTGCATTGGGTAAAAAGAACTGGGCATATAAGAACTTGATAAAAAATAGATTTAAAAAAAAGAACAAATTGCCTCTAAAAATGTAGGTTAAATGCTATAAGAGAGAGGTGAATGCTTTAAAGTCTTCCTTGATCAATGTCAATGATTATGATGGGAGCTGTTCTTCAGGAGGAAGAGTGTACTGAAGCCTGTCTGAATCATAGTCTGCTCCCAAGGACATCACTGATGATGTCGCAATTTTCATCTATAAACTCAGTTTCTCCTAATTGGATGCTTTTTTCCTTCACCCAAGTAATGAAGTGCTTTCGATGGACAGAATGTCTACCAAGAACAGCCTAATGGCATTCCTCGGTCTTGTCTGTGACCTTGGCTTGATTTTCATCTGTTGGTCTGTATGCATTTTCAGTGGGTTTGTCAAATGGACTTTGGTGCCATGAATTGTTTTCACGTCTGACAAACCACACGAAAACTCATGACGTCTATTAAATTGTTCAAATGCAAACAAAGAAGAACCAAATTGGTCCTGAATGAACAAAGAGGACTCTTTTAGCTAAGCCTGCTGGAGAAAAGACTAAATTGTGATCTATGTACTGAATAAACAAAGGAACAAGCAGATATACAGTATAAGTGACAGGTAGACACAGACATAGACAGACAAATAGGTACCTTGCAGTGAGGCATAATAATTACCTACAGCAAAGAGTTGCTAAACAGATTGAAAAATAAATCCATGATATTTCTTTATTAAAAGTTAATGAAATAACTGCAATTTTTTAAAAAATAAATGCTTCAATTCAAGAGGAAAAAATAACTCGCTATCTCTATAGCATCACTGATTCTGTTGAGCAACTGAAAGCATCTTACAAAGACACTTTCTGATGGCCCCCTTTTGAAATAATTAGAATAGGTTCATTTACTGCATACAAAGCAAGCAGTTGATCACTATAGCCCTTGAATGGCCTCGTTCCAAGGCCTTGCTTTTCTGCAACAGCCTAGCAGCCAACACAGGTTTAAAAACAATTTGACAGCCTTTAAGGAACGTTAAGCCGGTTTTATCGTGCGTTTGTTTGTAATTTCCTTTTTTTAAAAAAAAACAAAACACATTTCAGTCACTTACGTTCAGCACTTTGCCTGCTGGACTTGTAGACAAGTCGACAGTGGCGTTTCTGAAATGTGAAAATGTCAGGCAGCTTCTGTATGAGCACATCTTCACTCAGCTGTAGAGAGGCGGAGAGGGAGGCAGCCCCCAGCCAGGAGAAAATTTGCTTGCAAATGACAGAGAAATACATCGGAGCAGCTGCTGCAGCGGCAATGACATATTAAGTCAAAAGGCTAAGACACACAAATACAGGGAAAATTAAAATAGCTACCAATATCAGGAAAGGCAACCTATTAAATACTTGACTCATGTCTTGCAGGTACATTTTTAAGAGAACATCAAAGGTGAACACAACAAGTATTACACAAATAAAACAGCAAATGCGCAACAAAAATATGACATAAAAATAATGTAAAGTAAAATGTCAAATAAATCAAATTAAAATTAATGAACTGATCTAGCATTAAAATTAAATGCAGATATCTATTTGGTTCTAACCATATTTCTCTGATGTGCAGAGGCGGAGTGATGCATTCACTAATGAGGTATAAGGTACAGTAGGACTGAGAGTAACTCCACAACTTGCAGACCCAAAAGGAAAACTGGATTTAGTCCTTTGCCGTTTTTTTATATTGTAATTTAATTTTGCAACAATCTGCATGCTTAATCGGTTTAACTTTGAACCATGCTCAGTTCAAAGCAGTAACAAATTGCCTACGGAGGCCCTCCGCAATCCAAGGGAAAATAATAGGGAGAAAAACAGCAAAGAGTGAAACTGCAGCATATTCTGTGAGTTTGCCCACACAATTAACGCTTTAATGAACAAAACTCGTATGGTATCAAGGTGAAGAAGGAGTTTAACTAGAAAAAGCATATGTAAGAATCTCAAAAGCATAACAATGAACCATGACATTATGACTGACTTTATGCATTAAGGTAGGTACCGCAATTGGACATGGGCAGAAATCTTGATAAACTCATTTTCAAAGATGACATAAACTCTACAGACAGAGACAAACTTCCAGAAATAAAACAGCATAATGCATGCTCTTTCTACTTCCTCTCCAGACTACTATAGACCTGCCAAAATTAGGTTATTCAAGTCACACACTAAAATTCCTAAAGTAGAGGCCATTAGATTTACTGTCCAATAGAAAGATGTAATTAAAGAAGTTATTTAATACTAGAAAGGAAGATGCATCTCTCTTTATGTTAAGCAAGGTCTTGAATGGTCTTGTGCCAAGGCCATTGTAGTTGTGCCTGATCCTTTACATCAGAGAAAACTCTAAACCCAATCTCAAGGCAGCATTTCAATTTCCATTTGGCCATTCAGTGTTTTTTAAGCATTATGCAAGCACAATGTGAATAGTATGGACATTATCCCACAGCACGGTGAGGTTTTATTTTATTTTTTTTTAATTTTTCATTATTAGATTGTATATGAAGCTATTACCATTTCCTTTTTGCAATCATTTTGTCATCTCTGTTCCATTCCCTTTGAGAAGACACTCTTTTCAGCCCCCCCTTTTGCTGTTATTCTATTTTTATTGCATTCCAGGGCAAGTGCTGAGTAATCTGCCTTCCTTACCTGGCTCCCGGCATGCACATCAAAATTTATCTTCCACAAGCGCTGCAGTCTTAATTTCCTGAACAGCATGCTTCCACCGATTTTCTGTGCATCCGTAAGAACATGCAGGTGCCCGCTGAGCTGCGCTTGCTAGTCACAGTAAGGCATTCCTCGATTTAGCCAGGCTATCAGGCCTAAAGAATTTCTTTTTTACAAAACTGTAATGCTCGCCCTAGCGCCAAACCTACTGGTAAAACCAATCAATTGCTGAAACCAATTAATCACCATTAGAGACGCACTCCAGGAGACTCCCTCTCAACACTAGAAGGGCAGAAAGTTGGGGCATTGGCACTAGAAGGGTGTTGGAAAGGACTCTGTCCCCCAAGCCTCTCCAAGTTCATTCCCCTTAGCAGTTTACAAAATTGAGTTTACAAAATACATTAGCTTGATCAATTTTAAAAAACTATAAGATATTTTCGAACTGCTAAAAACTAGCGGTATAGTATTATTACCGTGTTATACAGTATTGGGACATACTGGGAACAGCATGCATTCCAAAGACAGAAGGGATTTTAACACATCTGAATCACCACCACTACCTTCAAGAACTTTTGAGGTTGGTGTACAAATAAGGTCCACCTTCAAATTATCAACGGAACAATGCCTTTGTGCCACTGGTATGTTGCAGGCTGGACTAAATCTGCACACTGCCATTTACTGTCTGGGATGTTTACAGTCAGAAAATTATAATCCAGCAAGATGTTACAGCCAAACATAGCCTATCAATGAGAGATCGTGATCTGGGAGATCACAAGTCACGACACTTTCCAAAGATCAATGAGACATTTCCCAACGTCCAAGTGTGACGATCTGGGAAGGAGTAACTAGTCACTATAGCGCACCACTCATAGCGATGGAATAATAATAATAAACTTTATTTTATATAGCGCCTTTAAAAGTGGCTTCTCAAAGCGCTTTACAGAATGAGAACAACAATAAATAAAAGGAATACACAATATAAAACACAATTACAATATAAGGCACTGTGATTGCACATAGCTTCACTGATCAAGTCCTGGGACCTTACCGGCTGTTTATCTGGTGCTCATCCTAAACTGACAACATTCCAATACAACAACATATGTCCTCCCAAGAACAGCTTGTGTAAAAACCACTGTCTTCTGAGATCAGAATGTGACAATTGTGCTGGGAATCACCTGTTCACCAGACCTGGCCCCCACTGAACACTTGTGGGATGACCAGAAACAATGTGTGGCCCCTAGGGCTCAGAAAAGTGGCATGAGTATGTCCAAGATCAGAGAGAGGAATGGGAAAGAATTCAACAACACAACAATTGCAACCTGGTGCAAAGCATGCGTCACAGATATACTGTACAGCTTGTACTGTTACCAGCAGTGGCCAAAAATGCCATAAGTCCATGACTTTCAAAGTAGACTCTATTGATCACCCTAGTTAATGATAAATGTTAATCAAATTAACAGATTTATCTACAGTACAGTGTTATACAGTATATTCAATAAAAGATCAGAGCACCTTTCTGAACAAAAATATTTTTAAAATTTCTGGGAGATCACACAGCTGCTGGTTTTCCTTCCAACCAAGCTGTCCATTACACTATTGAACCTTTAAGTGACTTAATAAGAGGATTAATCTGAGCTGTTTGACAGTTTGCGACTCTTAAACTTGTTGAGGTGGCCTTATACTATAAATATTGCATTCCATGAATAATATAAAATCCCAAACTTGTAAATATTACAATCAAGCAACTACAGTAGTTTAATTAAGGTTCAGTTAAGTAATTAAACTCAGCTGGAAGAAGACCTTCAGGCGTGTGGGCCTCCAGGACTTCAGGATTGGGAGCAACTGGAATACAGGACTCTCGGAAATATTTACTGAGGATATACTGTTTATAAAATGAACAATTTTCAATGGGGCAAAAACAATACCGCAAACTGGATTAGGATATAAATTGTCAGTACAAATGTCAGGAATCCAAACCATGTTAATTTACTGACCAAAAAGAGAGAAGGAAGAAGCAAAAGACAATACAGCCTTGGGCTGACCTATTACGATCTTATATGAAGACTCTCAAAGCATCTTTTTCCATTGAAATAAACAAATAAAACATTATAACAAATGCATACCATATTAGAATTACTATTACTGTATTGCTTGTTCCTGCCCAATCTCAAAAATGGTTCTACTATACATATCTTCCTTTTTTCGAAACATACACATTCATAGTTTAATAATCTAGGCTCTGTTTACTTCCTTTTTTTCAAATAGCTCAACCATAGCTTCATCACAATGAGAAACTTCTTATTACAAAATGTTCGATACCAGTAGTGATACTGAGTGCTGCTGTCCATAACAGTGTATGTAAATATATTACTCTTCATTTGTCCTATTCATGCCCATTATTCATCTGGCACGCCGTTTAAAATTGAATACTCCGGCCTATGTAAATGTACTTGGTGGTTTAATGATTCTGTCAGCAAACATGTATTGGTATTTACACATGTGCAACCGCCAAGATCCCGAGAGTCGTGGGCTGTGAAATCTGCTGCATTGAAAGGCAATGTTTAATAGCTGCTTGCACATCATCCGTGACTGAAGAAGACCTTAATAAGTGACGAGAGCCAAAGGCAGCAGTGAGCAATGAAAGGCTTCGCTTACTCTCCAAATTAAGCTGCTCTGTGGGTTACAGCTCCTGGGCCCTCCAAGTACAACAGGAAAGCCGGCCACACAGTGTGATAATTAATGGATGTTACAGGCAGACAGGGGTTTAAACTAAGAGCAAAGTTGGGTGAAAGTTGATGTTTTTTGGTTTGCATTCAACAACAAAATCTATCACATTTATTTGTGTTTTATTTTTGGGGGGGGGGGGTGAGGACACACCTTGCAGGCTCAAGAGATGTCAACAATGTCATGTTGCTGTTGAAAACATCTCCAATGTTCAGTACACAGCTTGCTGGGACAGGCTGTGACTCCCCTGCGACCCTGTATTGGATAAAGCAGGTACTGTATAAAACGGGTGGATAGATTCAGAACACATTCCATGAGTGTGCAGCTGTGTTGAAATAACAACTCTGGAAGCAGCTACAAAATGATTTAAGTGCACTTCCTGAAATCTGTGACACATTTCTAGTGCTTGCCCGGTTTCCATTGACTCGAGTTTATGGACAGATTTCAATTGCGTTCGATTTTTTATTGTGATGTTTTCTTTATCGTTTTCCTGTTATCTTAGGAGATGCCAGCATCATAGTTTAAGCTTCGCAGATCCTCAGCCATAAAGTTCTATTTCAGCAACAGCACCACCTGTGGCATTTATTTTTTCTAAGAACACCTTTGCACACATTTTACTGGAACAATTACAGTGAAGTACTGTATCCTGATGAAAGATACAACCACAGCCTCTCACCTGATCCAGATACAAGTCCAGAACTCCAGTCATTTCTCCACAATGCTGCCTGTTTGGTTCTTAACAAAAAATATAACACACTGAGCCCTGCACTGAGCCTTTGTTACCTAAATCACACGTTACACCTTGTGTAACGTGTGATTTAAGTTAGCAAGACCTAAGTGAGTTAGTAAGACCTGAGGGCAGTGTCATGATGGGTCCATACAGATTTACATCCTGTATAGGCAAATTTCCCCAAATTTAGAGCAGTCATGAACATGCATATAGACTCACATAAGAACCCCTCTAAATGATCAATATCAAGAATTCAGAATGATCACAGGACATTTATCAGCCCTTAAGGACATTATGAAAAGTATGTAGACTTTATTCATTTTTCTCTCTGTTTCCACAGTTGTTGTTTTAAACAGAGTGGAACAGCAGGAAATAGCCATGAGCATGAGAACACACATACAGTACACCGTGTGGATGAAAGGACAAATTAAGAATGGTTTCGCAAGTACATAAAAAGTAATCCCCACTGGTAAGCAAACAACATAACTGACACCTGTGGGAGGCACATGTACTGTGCACCTCTCTCCCCCATACTGATTAATGAACTGACAGAGATTCAGAGGGTCAACACAGGCTCATTACTGCCTTACACATCCTACAAACAACCTCTTCCTAATACAGTTTTTGTTTCTTCCTGTAGGTCCTACCAAAGAAATAGGGCACAGAAAAAAACATACTGAATGAATTTGATTAGGCTATCGAAATATCAGGATTTCAAGTTACCGTATATGTTAACATATGTTAACTGTATGTTAGGTCTGTTTCCTACTATGTTACTAAGGCAGGCTAGCTTTTGATATAGGCAATGAGGTACCCTCTTAAGTTAGACCCGAGGGCAGCTGTGAGTTCCGATCTGAAGGAAGGATTCTTACATAAGGACTCTGCCTCTGATCTTTTACACATAGCTTGGGGCTGTTTCTTCACCCCTGATTCTCTCAGCTATTTTGACAAATCACCGTTCAGTGTCGTTTTAATTTGCCAAGGATTAATTTAATGTAATCTGAGTTCAAAATCAGGTTAAGCCACTTAAAAAAAAACTATCAAGTTAATTTGAAAAAAAACTTTTTTTTTACTCAGATATACTGTATGTTAGAACTCCTTGCAAGCGATATGGTATTACAGTTTCTTCCTTATGAATGCAGGTATTGTCTTGCTTTAATAATGCAAATGCTGCTATACTATATATATCAAAAATAAAAATAGAGCATTACATTTTATTGTAGATTGAAGTTTACTAAAAATCTTTACTAAAAATACATCACAGCATTACTCCAAAAGTATCAGAGATAAGAGATATATATTTGCAAAGATCATATGTTGTAGCCCTAGAAGGGCTAGGTTCACATGCAGTGTGTCAATATGCAGTGTGGCAATATTTATTTTACATATTTAATGAGCCTGCTTCATTGTCCATTATTTTAATATTAATACCAGTAATATTGTGTTCACCTAACATTATCTTATACATGATTAGTGGACTCAAAGAACTGCATTTGTTAATCCTTGCTAAATGATTTAATTTGTGAGCTGAATGGCCCCTCTCATTTGTAAATTCTCTTTTGTTTCCCAATAACACATTCACTAACATATTGGTCAAAACAAATTCGCGACCTTTAACAAAAGCAGTAATTTGAACGCACAGATCAAGGCTTGGAAGGAACTTTTTTCTCAGGTGAGGAGTTTCTCCCACAACAGCAGAGAGACCCAACAGCTGCTTGTACCAGCTGGAAAACAGGAAGTCGAGGAAAGGTAACATTTATATTGTACACACAGAATACATACATTTTTTTCAAGTACAGCTCTCACTGACTCATTACCATAAAAAAGAGCAGTAACTCTAGCAGGCTGTCACTACTATTAGGGAGTGAAATTCCAATGCAAACTCAAAGTATTTCCAGATTCAGCAGTCTGAACTGCTTAAATGAATCACTTGTGAGAGAACTCCAATCTTGTGCACACCCACAGTAATTAACTCTAAATTGGATAAATGGAAACAACAAGTGAAATTGATTTCAGGAACTATATAGAGTGATTTCAAAGAAAATGCAACATTGTGCAACACCGTCGAAAGAAAGAATACAGGAACTTCAGATTTGGGAAAGCTATCTTTTCCTTTCTCATTGATGAACAAAATGTTGAAAAGTATGTGTTTCAAACACCATTTTTAGAAAATGCCAAACACAAAACAAAATATAGTGATTTTGTCAAAGATACTGTATGCTTTCTTTGAGTCTGAACTGACAAGTGACACATTTGTATTCCCTCTCATCTATGATAAAAGATACAAATTACATATAATTTATGTTTAATATCACTTAAACATTGAGCTTTCTCCCGTGTACTGTCCTGTTCTATAGAAATGGTATTTAGATTTTCTTTACTGCCCTGAATGGTTCGCAAACAGAAATAATCGAATGAAAACAAAACACCCATGTCAAGTTCTATAAGCACATACTGTTCTGCTTTACAAATGTATACTGTAGATGAACAAGTAATAGGTTTATTCCATGCTGAAGAGAGAAGAATGAAAACACAACGTTTCGGCCATGGAGCCTTCTTGAGACGTGAGGGTGAGAATCCTGTAGATGTATTTGTTGAGATAGTATATTATTTGGTCTATTTATACTTATGTTCAACATTACGAGCATACAGACCTGTTTTGTTTCTCTTTCTGTCTGCCAGTAGTAACAAATTATTACATTAATGATACCAATTGTGAAAATGCTTTCTATTTTTTAAAGCTGGAATGATTTTTCCTTACTTAAATAGGTTACTAAAAAAAACAATATGACTCATCTCTTTGGAGTCAGGGGATGCTTTATGACCATAAGTGGCTTTGAGCCTCAGCCTTTTTGTGATTCATGACTGGTGATTTTCGGAACGGTAAGCTTTTATTTTGCCTAATGTCTAGATCACTCAATGTTCTTCCTAACACTGAATATGCTTTTTACAGTCAAAAGGTATTTTAAGCCTTAAATCATGACATACCAAAACAAACATGTAAACCATTCTGTAGGATATAGTGTACAGTAACACATAATCGGTCCATTTTGCTGTGATTACATGGTACACTTAATAGTAGAAATTAAAATAAACATAAATCATTAAATGTTATGTGCAATACTTCCAAGATTTACAATTAATTAAGCATGTTTGTGGCATTTATCCTGATGTTGTTTTGAATTTTGTAGCAAAGGGTATACTCTGCATTGTTTCAATTCTGCTTTGGATCTGCAATGTTGCTTCACAGATACATGCTCCAGAACAAGCAGTGATCCCTACAGTAATTTTTCCCTTTTGTTGTTGATTTAACCTGGCATTTCACAAGGTTCATTAGTGCTCCATTTCCTAGGACATGTTACAGAGGAAAATTCCCCGAGCTTCTTCACTTAAAAAAAAGAGATCACTGCACAGAAAATATAATATAAAAACACTGCTTGAAAAATGTAATTTAAAATCCAGAATTATAGTGTTATACAAAAAAATACAGGTGCAAGGGAATGTATTGAGATCCATATTTTGTGACCGATGATACATTTTCATGAGATATGTGTTAAATATAAGAACACCATCTGTCAAGATCAAAATAAAAAAGCATATACTTTCCTTAATTCATAAAATTAACAACTCCAGAAATGTTTTTTTTTAATCAAACAAAAGCACAAATGTCACCATCTCATGGTGAATCTTCTGAACAGAGAATCAGTGAGACTAATTAATTAAAGGTTAGCATGCATATCAACCCAATGCAATCACTAAGTCTCAAAAGAACTTTAATTTATCTTGCAGTGAAGAAATTAATAAACAATTTTGTACTTACAAATCTAGAGAGAATCCTTTACCTACATCACAATTGGTATGGAAACTATGGTTCCTATAGGCCCTAGAAATAGTTGCAGTTGACAGGATTTAGTTCGCAAAGGATAGCTATAGGGCTGAGAAAGCAGGGTGATGCATCAAACACAGGCTTCTGACTGCTAAGCAGTTATGATTGATTATCAGGCCCACTGCCCTAATTCAAAGTCAATGCTGTGATTTGCAGTGCTTTAAATAGACACCCGATTTAGAGCAACTACTTGAATTAATAAATATATATAGGAACAAGTAATAGGTTTATTCCATGCTGAAAAAAAGAAGAAAGAAAACACGTTTCAGCCGTGGAGCCTTCTTCAGGTGTCCCACACCTGAAGAAGGCTCCACGGCCGAAACATTGTGTTTTCTTTCTTCTTTTTTTCAGCATGGAATAAACCTATTACTTGTTCCTTTGTAGCCTACGCATACAAGCCTGCGCAGCTACCCACCTGAACTAATATATATAATTAACAAATATATAATTTTTAAATTTGTCTTATCTGTTTTCTAGGAATAGAAAGAGAATATGCAAAACAGAAATTCAAAGTCAAGTAAGAAACAATGCATCTTGAAGACAATTTGTGCAATTATTTTGGTCACGACTGCCTATTTTATCATTATTCATGAACTGAGTTATTGAGTTGTTCCTCAGCAGTTCAAATACAACTCCCAATCTTTTTCACACTTTTGCAGCTTTCGTATGCTTTTAAACAATGGAAGGCCGATATCAAGATAACACTGAGCATAAATTGAGAAAAGGCGTGACTGATGCTTAAAATAATAAGAAAATAATGACTTAGAATTAGACCTGAAGATGTCAAAGATAACAAGGAAAAACAGAAACTTGAAACCAATGGCAAAGGAACTTTCTCCTATCCTTTAGGACCAAAACATGTTGCATTGTGTAACATAATACAAACTCTTATGATCTGACAGCAGAGACATGCAGTTTTGAGCACAAATATTTCTACTGGCTGTTCTGAATTTTCACATTCACTTTCCAGGAATCTTTTCAGAAATTAACGAGGGATTAATTACTGTGTGCTTTTTGTATTTGTATGCAGCAACCACAGACCTGTGACAGTTACTGAAATGGTTTTTAAGATCGGCGATGACAATGCCTCAAAGGGGAATACATGTTCCCTTTGTTCTCCACTTCATCTTGTTTCCACAAATGTTTTCCTGAATGAACTCCTGCCACTGAAAACTTAAGCTTTGCTATCTCTGTGAGGAGTGTCTCCATCTAAGTTCACTATGACATTGTTTCTGCCCTGATACCTGGGTATATGGTGCTAGTAAGACGATAAGGTGCAGTCATTAAAGAACACAGTGATTTGCACTTTCATCTGCATCATTGACATCACCTCGCCTGTGCAAGGGCAGAAGAGGGCTTTGGAGAATTTAAGCATGACAAGCCAGTTCAGCTTCATCTTCACTCTTGCTCATGTACCAATTCTCCAGACAGCACTCGCCAGGTTGCAGCATGAAAGGGCACCATCGGAGCTTCTGTAGAGCAAACAACTGCTGTGTTTAGTGATTAAGTGGTCTGCTGGAGTACTTCGTTGTTTCAGGATGTTATTAGTGTAGCGGTGGTGTGCTTTTCAATGAGTAATGGAAAAGCGGAGGAGAGCTGGCTGTGGACAAGGGAGGCCTGATCTCCAGTGGCCTAGGATTTGCTGCTGGAATCTGAAGGAAAGGCTCTATCATTTTACATACGCTTGCCCGCCTGTGATTTCTGCCTCCCTCAGTCCATGCTCCCTGTGAACCTGACATTTTTCATCAGCGTATCTTATTAAAAAAAAGGATGACTTTAAACATTTCCATTAATGTGGCAATTCAAGTGGAGAAAATCGCTGGCAAAAAAGTGACATTGTATTTTTTTTTCCTATTTTGCATAAATGAGCAGATAACATTTTGGGGAATAAAATAGAGCACACTTTATTGCTTGGTCTGTGTGAACATTACTGTTTTCAACTGTTTTATGTAGACAATCAAAATTATTGATTTAAATTATCAGGTCATGGCTAAGTTTCACAACTGAAAATAATACTTATCTGCCTCTAGTTTCTTCTCCTACTTTATATAAACAAAATAAAAATAACATTATAACATTTATCAACATAAACAGGACCATACTTTTAAAGAATTAAGATTGTACTTTATAATCAATAGCTAGTCAATACCGGTCTTTGCAGCAGACATATTTGGAGCATTGGAGTCTGTCATGGCTTAAAACTAGTTAACTTTGAAAAAAGAGCAGAGATTTTTGCCTTTGACCCATTCTTTAAATAAAGCAATATACCAAAAGATGTGCATCCAAAATAAAATCCTCTTAGATCAAGTAACTAACTCCCTAGGCTTTTAAAAGTTTAACCAGGACAGCAGCCCAAACAAATCTGTTGGCTGTGTAGTTCTTTACATCAATTAATTTTCACTCCCATGCCAAATTTGTATTCTGACTTCCAGTTCCAGGAAAATAAATCCATTTCTCAGCTTTGTAATATAAAAAAACTACATCTAAACCAATGGATAATGAATCTGTAGACTTTAAAGACACGTTGGCTATGCTGTATTGTACAAGCCAATTGAGAGCAAATTCTCATTTACAGTACAATGAAGTTGTGAAGGCCTATGTAAGCAGCAGGACATTTGCCGGAGCAGTCTGTAGAAGACTATGATCAAGTTACAACAGCAGTGTCCCACTCTGAGTGGATCTGAGTTCATGACATCCTGGTGCAAAACCCTAGCCAATGCCCCATGCTTCTGCCTTCAATAACACTCAGACAGTCACTGAAACTAGAAAGACACTTACGGGGCATAAGGGTACACTGGTGTAGGCAACAGGTGCAATCAGCCCTTTGGCTTCATGAAGATTCACAAAACAATGCTGGCTTAGACCACAAATACTCATCGGGGAAGAGAACTGAAAAGGGACAGATGGTCGGATGGATGTTGGCTCAGTTTAAAAAATGGGTATTTTAAGGTTATTTGAAAATGTCTGTGGACAGCAGTAACAATTCCTCATCTGAAAACAGCAAAAGAGACCTAGGTGGATGAGATTTATGACTCCTCCTCTTGTGAGACATTAATGTTAATTGGGCATGTTTTCAACAGCACATACAGTATGTGTCAGTGCCCACTCATAAATGATTCTCACACTAGTCATGACGAAGGCTATGGACTGAAGGATAAAGGGTATTTACAGAGCAAAAGCTCTACACCCCTAATACTTGCGATTACTGGTCATTCAATCATTAGATTATTTACTTTGCAATTTTACTTCCAGAAAGCACTCATTTGTCACCTAGAATAATATGGACTCTGCCTATTAGACTGCTTTAGTGTCTGATTTGTTTAAATATGGCAATGTTAATTGTGATCATTAAATCCACTGAGAAGTGCAAACTGATTCTATACTATCAATACAGACATAGAGCTGAGTAATTGGCCTGTCCAGCGTAATGGAGGATAATAAAGTTATCTCTGATTCATTCTAACAAGATGCTGTGTTCTGCACTCCTGCAAGACAATCAAATATTTGTAATCAGCATGCAGCATCATTCTGAGTGGGTAATTGCTCTTGAGGTACACTGTTCCACTGAGGGACCAACACACAAGACTTTCCTTTTCATTTGTCCGCTGCATAACCTGACCTTGACCAAATCCTGTAACCTTGATTACTTCAATCCTACCCTGCTGTAAAGCTGAGTAAATGCACAATTTCTCGTGTGAAGGTTATACAAGTTAATACAATTTATAAGTTCAAAACTACAACAACAATATAATGGCACTGTAATATGGTACTGCACAGCTTCCTCTACTAAATCCTTTAATGTTACCTTCAGTACTATATAAGGCATTAAGGAATCTCCACCCTAGACTCTGTAGTATGGATTATTTTTAGATATTACATGCACTTAGATCACTGCTGTGTCTTGATTACCTTACAGCTAAGATAAGTGTTATTCTGTTGTGCTGCAAGCAGCTGTGTTTTACATTTAAGAGCCTTAGACGATGATGGTGATGATGATGTTGTTTAATTTTAGAGATAACAAGTAGTAACACAGAACCACAAGTTTCTTGTAACAGAATTCGATTTGTAATTGTGCTCAACTCTAAATAATTGATTTTCAAACAGAATCAGTAAACAAATCACTGCTGGTTTTAAAGGCTGCCTGAGGCATGTCATTAACAGAATAAATAAAATGTTAGCAGGGACCAAGATAACTTTGCCGTGAGCATCATTGCTGTGATTTGAATTTTCTTTAAAGGAAACAAAAGATTCTGATCTAAAGTTATTGTAGGGAATCTTACGCTGTGGTATATACAGTATATACTGTACTGTATACAGGCAGGTAGAAATGCATGGTCCAGCTGATCTCTAATTCTTAAAATGCTGAATGCACGGATGCTCAGGCCTCCTTTTATGTTTCTGCTGGAGAGTTTTGTCTGATACAACTACCTGTTGAGGACAACACAATTACAGAGACTAGAAATCCGAACAGTGCAACAACAGTGAATGAAGCAACTTCTCCACTTCCACTAACCCACAGAGCTGCTTCCCCATGGGCTAAGCAGACAACGGTTATATCACCACCCTCCTCAACATGTCATCTCTCTATCTATTCTATAACTAATGGACTAATAAAAGGAAAACAAGAATGTTAATGGCAAACCACACAGGCAGGCTGACTCCGGAGAGCTTCCACATTTGCCTCACAGTTGAGAGGATCACATATTCACTGTACAGCAGCTATGTATTAGACAAATTCATGCTTCCCTTCCTCTGTACCCTTTTCAATGGGGCCACGGCCTCCAGTTTGATCAAAAGTATTTCAAAGTACATGTCTGAGGTTTCCACCAAGCAGGTATTAGATACTGTACAATGTACAACGGAAGCCAGAAGAGGAAGACACTTTTTCTTCCACCAAGACTGGGTTTACGTAATGGAAAACCAAAGTCATGAAAATCTCCATGCAACATGTATGAAAAGAAGAAGGCTCAAGCCTCCATTTTCTCGTAAGGGTGCATTAGTCAGGATCACTTAAGTTTTTCAGCTGTGGGTGAGTGCTTGCAAGAAGCTGAAAAGCTATTAGAAGACAAAGAATTGGACCAAGCTATAAACAAAAATGCATTTTCCCACATAGTCATGAGTTTCAAATATTCCAGTTCAATGCATTACAATACTCATGTGTAAAGTAAGCAGTCCCTAGTCTTTACTCCCAGGGTAAAGGCTTCTTTATAGCAAGTTACAAAATGCTTTTATTGACCTTTTACCATAAATGATGTGTTTCAATTTTAGAAAAATATAAAATGTTCCTTGATCCCTATTACATGTCTTGCAGTTCTTCTAGCAATACATTTTTGAAAGTAAGAAAAACTATGAACAAATCAGTTGCATTTATTGCTGTTTCACAATTAAAAAATACATATTAAAATCAATAATGCATTGGGTATTCTATTTAATTTCATACAGGTGACACTACCATTTAACTAACAACATGACCACTGTGCTTTTTGGGATGCACATTTGACCTGCAATTATGTCATTATTTTTTTGACATGATTTATTGAAATAACCTTCAGATACCATGCAGTATTTTGTTGCACACTGAAAAGGCTACACAGAATACCATATGCCTGCAAGGCAAGATACAAATTCAGAACTAGTTATTTTTATAACAGCATCACTCAAAATCTGGAATTACAATCTATCCATTTCTATGCGTGTGTTCCATGCAGTGTTCATTAAAGCCTTTCTCTAAGGATTTAATGACGCTACCAGGAGGACAGTATATGTGGGACGCCCACAGATAGACGCAGTGGCTTCAGGCTAAACAGCTTTGAAAGCCTTTCTGGCTGCCGAAACTACAACTGAGGGAAGCAAAGGAGGATTTGTATTGCTCAGATACAGCAAACACCTTTATTTTTATAACTTGCTCTTCCCATTACAGCTTCACAGTCATTACGACCATTGATGAGGATAAATCAAAGAGCAGAAAATGGCAAAGCACAAGTAAAAATAAATACGAGGAAATGGCATAGCGTTAAGTCCATACTTAAAATGCAAAAGGCACTGGTGTTTCATATCCCTAATGGGTTTATTTAAATGTTTAAGTATCAATAATGACTTGCTACTCACAAAAACAACCAGGCCTTAATCAGGCAGTCACGTCTAACATACAGCGCAAATAGTTCTATACAGCAAGCAAGTGCTCAGCAAGTAAACATTGACCTTCTAACCATGTCATTAAGATGTTACAGATAAAATTGTAAATAATTTTTATAAAGGTACTCAATCTCATAATGTATGTTAATCCACAGATTTTTCACACATGTAGAGAAAATTGGCACCAAACTGAATGTTATAAGGGGAAATTGTGATAAATCACTTTGAGAGTCAGCCAGCAGGACCTACATTTTTCCTAACTAACAACTTTTGTCTAAAAACATAGTCCAAGCAAAGGATCAAAAAGCCATGAGTCCAGTAGCATATTTAACATCTACAAAATTGGGAAAGCAAAAGGAAGCCCAGGGGAATACCTTAGCCGACAGCAGTTTCAGACACGCTTTCATCCAAATCCAATAATGAACATTTGTGGACGATGGAGACTAACTAGCTGTGATGTGAACATGTGTTTAAAATTTTTTTCAGTTGTAATTTTTCTGAATCATTTGAAAAGCAAAATACATTTTAACTGTGCACTTATAAAACTTTGTTTAGTAGGCAGAGAGGTGACCAGTCTGCAAGGCAGGCCCTCTGAGAGCTCAGATGAGGCCCAGGCCATTTCACATTGTGAGGCCCCCTCATTGTTTGGGAAGAGGGGTAAAAAATATTTTAATGTAAAGAACGGCATGTAATTTACTTTTTTTTTTCTGAGAATGCGTTATACAAAAAAAAAAAAAACACATATTGGTTACATACTGTAATTGTATGTGTGTGACACCCAATACTCCGCAGGGAAAAAGCCTGGGAGGATTAAGGCGGCCATTTTGAAACTCCTAAAGAATGGTAGATTCAGCACTGAAAGGGGGACCTTTTTATACAGCTGTGAACTTTAGTGGAGAAACACAGTGCATGGTAAAAGTTCCAAATTCGACTCAAGTTGAGAAACACAGCCAAAGGGCTCAAGTGGAGGAGATGCACCCTCGGCTGAGGTGAGGCCAGGGCCACATGGCCCTGCTACCCCTCCCCCCATCCCGTAGGGCCTGCAGCTGGGTACACATACAAAAAAAAATGTGTATTTTCATAGAGTATTGTTCAGGGTTTGCTGTTAGTAACCAATTACTGATGGCTAAGGATGACCTATCATCAATATTGCGGTATTCATGCATTCTTGTACTATTGTACAAATTGCTTTCATGCTGATTTTATTGTGGAATCTTCTGTGAAGCTAACTAACTAATGATTGATCATTCTTATACAGTACCTGTCTAGTTATCATATTGTAGTTATTGCCTTGCGTGTTTTTTTCCCTATCTGTAGTTATGCTAATTTAGTCATTTAAGCATTGTGTTTTTTTGTACTATGTACTTTATTTTGGTTTCCTGTTTTTGTTTTTGGTGTAGAAAGCAAATCTGTCTTCTGTTGGCGATTGATTTTTTGGGACCTGCATATATACCATATAAACCGTTGATGGACTTGAGAGTGCAGTGATTTTTAGGAGTGCATTATTGAGTAAAATCCAATTGTAGAGTGTTTTTGTAATGGATTTTGTGGTTACCCTGGATATCATCCAATATGTCGCTGGAAACAGCAAGCTTCTTCTCATGACCATTTTCTGGTAAAAGATCTTCCACATATGAATTAATATCAAACAAAGAAGACTTCAGAACATTCTTTGCTAGAGGCTAAATTTGATTTGATTTATGTTTTTCATGCAGAAGTGCCGTTTCATAACAGCGTACAAACTGAGGAGAAAATGAAGCAGAACCCTTTGAAAATAAAACCTCATTACACTAGGTTCAAAATATCCGTAGAAGGATCATTAAGGTCATTAGAGGTCATAATATGATTTGCTTGCTGCTTGATACATGTATTTTATTAAGAATTAATAAAGCATTACATGATAAGAATTACTTAAACTTTAGGCTATATTTTTTATAACACAGATGTTCAATTGAGTACTTGTTTATTATTTTCAGTTACTGCTTTATTCATCATTCATAATGTCTTAGTTTAGAATGGGTGAATTAAGATTTTTTTTTTAATTATGATGAAGTGACATATTGCAAAGTGCCTTTATTCCATTGCTTATAAAGTTCCTAAGATAGTGTGGTGTTTATTGTATACAATTGTGGATTGTAACAGTGTTTTATTAAATAATCCTTGATTTGTCAAAGCACTTTGCTATTTCTTATCAAGCAAATAAAACGTTAAAATAATTCTGAGAAGAATATAAATCTTTGTGTCATGAATACATTTACAATGCACGTAAATAATTCTTAAAGCGCTCTCTCAAACCGTCATCACCAACTTGGCATTACACATGGCATTACATACAACATCTAATGAATTGAGCATCAGTAAATCTATTCAATTAAACTGGTATGATTATACAGGCTGAGCTGATTTCATGTGTGGGTGGGAGGGCGATATTGGATTTTAGCATTAATGTACTTTATATAAACCTGACTGATTCTCTTCCTCAGTTTTACATTTTAAACCTACAACATTCTTTCTATATATTTTTAAATTTTGTAAAGCATTTTTCAAGACTGATTTCTTGGGTTTTTTTCTTCAGGGTGTCTTTTACTGACATGTTCTAATACATTAAATAAGACATGTGAGGCATGGAGTATATGCACATATATGCTGTACATACTGTACACTGTAAGTATTGGTTACCCACTGTTCTTTATAGACTGCATTGTAATCTTTGAACTACAGTAGTTTGTCAATGTCATATCAGCTAGGAACATAAAGGACCTGGATTTCTCAGAAAGAAGTCAACAAACTGAACACATTCTACACTTATTAACAAAGTATGATCCCATCATTCAACTGATATCATATATTTATAAACACCTCTACTAAGGTGTTTACCTATCAGATTCCCGCTCATTACAATCTTTTCACCATGTTTTCTGAACCACAGGTGCTGCTGAGAGGATATTATGCATAATGAAAGCAATCACTGATTTTCAGGAAACAGGATAAGGCAGGCCAAACAGCCAGCCAGATGTAAAATCCATTTGAGAATGCAGCATTTCGATCCCAGCTTTGTACGAAATGGGATTCCATCGTGGTGACTGTCCTTCTAACCAGCCCTGTTCCAGATATAATCTTTAAATAATGAAAGCATTCCCAGCCTTGCATGTCTCATGCAGACAGACCGAGACCGAGCCTCAGTGACTGACATAAGCTAAGAATAATGAGAATGTGTTTCATATGCAACTGTTAACTGCTCTTTGCACTGTCTGTTGCAGTTGCTCACTTTCAGATTGGCCTGGCTCAGAGGCAGAAAAGAATCAGCTTGTCATATGCAACTGACCGGTGTTTCCTCAGCTTTGTGTGCATGACTTCTAAGAATCACTTGTCACAGTGGATCCTCTCAGAGTGCTGGGTAAAAAGCACCTTCAACGACAGCCGGAATTGATTAGAGCAAAGGCAGTAGATAATCATAATCAAACTCAGTCTCATGGCAGAGTGAAACAACTCACATTGTTCTCTGTCCACTACCAGTAAAAGTTTCTAAATAAACACATCCACTTTTAATAAGTTCACAGTATCTTGTAATGAACCGCAACAAAAGACTGCAAAAGAATAAGTCTTTCTTTTTTTTTAATGAGCATTTTCTTATTGGGAGCGTGAGGGATTATGATTTATAGTGCTGAGGCAAAATAAAAGAAGAGTAATACAGAGATAGATGTAGATTTAATTCAGAGAGTTTGTAATACAGAGATAAATGTAGATTTAAGTCGTAGAGTTTAAACTGACACTTTAAACAATTATTAGAACTGTCATGCATTATTCAAAGATAACACTCAAATCTCCTTGCCAGACATTCTGAGCATTACTTACTGTAGATGAGGCCCATACGCTTGTTCCTAATTACAAATATTAGCTTCTGTAGAACTTCTCCCTACAGATGAAAGAGATGTTTGGCAATCTTATGCTTGATGAAATATTTAATTTTAATATGCACTTTGCATAACTATACTTTATCAACAGAAGCATTAAGTTAAACATTTCTATAATCAATGTTTTCTGGATTTATTTTTTACAACTGTATGTTTCCCTTTCAACCATAATTAGTGTTGTTTTTTAATAAATAAATCTATAATAAATGATATTATAACTGTCTATTATAACATTTTAAACCTTGCATTTTGGATGTGTGAACAATGCACATGGCTCTATTTCTGAACAATGAATAATGAAGTGTAAGATAGGATTGGTGACGAGCAAACAGTATCGTCTGTGAGCTGCAAATTACAAATAAAGTAGAGCCGTTTTATAGAGACAAGAAGTTAAAAGCAATTAACTGCTGTGACAGTCTGGGGTGCCACATCACCACTGGCTGGGATCTTACAGTGCTGTCTTTCAATCAAGCATGGAAACACTAGCCTCACAAAATTTCTTCGTACTTTGTTTCTATTTAGACTTCCAGTTCCTACAAAAGTCAGACACAATGAAACCTGGCTCCACCTTTGAAGCTGTGGATCCCCTAACTTACTTTCAAATCTAAAAGGCTCTCCTTTCAGCAGCAGCAAAACAAAATTATTCAATACAGTAATTCATGTCTTTCTGACAAAAGACAGAAGGCTCTGCTTGCCACACTCTTTCACCCTTTTATACCTTGAGAGGCAAATGAATCACCCACAGCTGATCCACATCACACAGGAAACCAGCTAACCAATGTTTCCTTACCTGCCTGGAAGTGTGAAATGTTTCCTCATCGGAACAGGTCGAAGGAAAATACAAACTTAAGCAGGCAGGTTCATCTTGGCTTCTCAAAACTCTTCATTTAAAATATATTCCATGCCCCAGCATTCTGTCACACTGACTTTCAGAGTAATTTACAGGTCTTTTGTGTTTTTAATCAGATGAAGTTCCTCAAAGTACCCTACAAAGTGTATCAGGAGAAAATAATGTAAAACACAAAACATTAATGTCAAAGACCATAAACGCTTCTCATCCATCCAACCATTCTTACGAGGTCTTTTATTCCCCGTAAAGAGTCACAGCAACTTGAGCCTATCTCTCACAACACCCTAGGTAGGGCAGAAAACCTTATTCATAACATGATCCATTGAATATTGAAGCAGGAAAAAACTGGACTCATAGCTTTTCTGTTTGTCACATTGATTTCATCTGCACAGTGGAAAATCAAGCATTCTTCATCAGTACTCTTAAATTAACAGTCACAGAATATTTAGTTTGTTTCAAGAAATTACTATTCCTCATTCTTCATAGAGAAAAGTACTTCTAAAGCACGAAAATACAGTTACAAAAATAAAACCAATGTGCAAAAGGACTTATTTGCAGTAACGCCCATGAATGCCGATGTCTCTTTGAAGTTCAGGTGGGTAGCTGCGTCAGCATGCGTAGGCTGCAAAGGAACAAGTAATAGGTTTATTCCATGCTGAAAAAAAGAAGAAAGAGAACACAACGTTTCGGCCGTGGAGCCTTCTTCAGGTGTCACCTGAAGAAGGCTCCACGGCCGAAACGTTGTGTTCTCTTTCTTCTTTTTTTCAGCATGGAATAAACCTATTACTTGTTCCTTTGCATGTCTCTTTGAATGCAGCTAGAACCTATGGATCCTGGCTGAAGTGTAACTGAAGAGAACTCAAAAGAATATGGATTGTAAGCACGTAAAAGTAACTATATGTAAACAAATATATAAAACAAAGTGTCAGCAACTTCAGTGACTCTACCTGGTTCCATTCATGTAAGCAAATCTATGGATCAAAATTTGTACAGACAGCATGGTGAAGAAGTGTACTCATTAAATCACAAGAGGACTTCAGTCTTATTTTGCTTCCTCTAGATTTTAATGAGGGCATGGTCATTAATATAATTACATGGATCAGCAAAGCTGTGTAGCCCATAAAGGCACCAGCTTCAAAAAGCATCTCTTCAAAGAAACCCATCTCTGGGTCTTTCTAGTGTTTTTTTTTTATTGAACAGTTATACTGTAAATGTATTTTTGTTCTCAATCCATACTGGTAGAACTTATCGCACTGACGTTTTGTGCAGAAGAATTTAAAATGGGCAAATCATTTATACTGTAGGTTTGCTGAGGACTGCAAATTCAATACGAAGCTGAAAAGGAAAAAAAAAATCAATATTTCCCAACCCTGAAACTTCACCAAGTCATGTTCACTGGGTCATGAAACAAAACCAAAGAGATCGTTCAGTGAACAAATGTGAAAACAAACAGTTCTGCTTAATAGAAATGAAATAATAAAAATGATTTAGCATACCTGGACTAGACAACTGTATAGGAATCTAAACAAACATTAAAACAATTAGACCAACAACACACAACCATAACATTTCAGTTTGAATATCTCCATGTGAGTGAAGTAAGAGACTACTGCCCTACCATCATCTGACTACAACAATAGTTATTTATTCACAGTCTTTTATGTATGGGCTTTTTAGCATTAGATTTTAAAGCTTTCTGACTTCTGAAGGCATCACTGTCAATGCGCTTCCTCAGCCTGGCTCTTCCCTGTCAAAGCTGCTTATCTGAGACATGCGTGGCTTTCCCGTGTTGTTTCAGGAAAAAAATGTTTGTGTATTTATTACTTAACACATCAACACATGTACTGCACATTCCTTTATTCTTTTATTCATTCCACACAGTTTCACCTGCACATTTATGGAGAATTTAACATGTTGTTTACCACAACAGACTTGGTACTGTTGAAGCCAAACATTTTATTATTTTTCTGTAATTTGTTTGTTTTTGAGATATGAGTTGGAAAGGTGGTAGGTTAAGCCTCTGTGAACCCTACACTGTCACCATGACAACAAAAGTGTCACTCCAAAGGATGTGTCTTAACTACAGCTGTGAGGGCTTCTCATGGTCAGCTTAACTGATAACTTGATTCAGAAGCCACCAAATTTGAATTTGAACAGATGTGGGAGATCATCAGTAGTATTTTGTTAACTTTTCGATACTATAGTAAAAATCCAGTTTAACAGCATCAATGCCATCACAAGGTGGATGGGTAGAATCGCAAACCATTTCATTATCTAGATACAATGTCTAGATTGTATCATTCTTAATTAACACACATCTCCTGATATATTGCCGACTGCGGGTGTGTCCAACAAAGGCACCCGACATAAAAGAAAGGATATTATACTCAAAGGCATTAAATAAGAAAACAAATCAGTATTTGGCCAAACGGCATTTGTGGTATTTTTAAAGCTTCTTTTTATATAAATGCCTAAAAATGTGTATGTTCATGCATGATCAATTCAAGCAATGACTACTTTTGGACGTGATACAAAGTGTACTATAACTGTAATATCTGAAATGTTCTATATCGAATCGGTTGAATACTTTACAGTCGCATGGTCCTATCTCCTCCTGCCAGTGGTGTAGCTGTAATGATCTCTCATTAAATACTTTCTTAGCCATCATGGCTGTTTAATTTCATGAATACTCATGTTACAGCATCTACAAGCATATAGAAAAACCAATACAGAAAGGCCTCAGAGGCCCATTTAATTTATTCCTGACATTCTAAAAACTCACTGTCCAATCAGCTTTATTACTGTACATGAATTGCTCTTTGGCATTACCATACAATTCATCCAGTCTCCACTATAATGGAAAAGCACTTTTCTAGCATTCTTTTACCACCTATTTTAACAGCAAGTCCATTGAAATGTCATCATTTCTGAGGCACTAAACTCTTATGGCAACGGGGATTTCACCCTGAAGCTGCGGTACTTCCATGTTTTTATAAATGATCAATGGCTATTATACAGTATGCACTTTACAATTATACCAAAATAGCTGAAGGAGCAGAAAGGGGCAAACAATCAAAGACCTTGCTTTTCCTACCTGTGAAAAAGTGATGACTGGTTGTCTAGCACCATATTTATCAATGTGACACGCGGGCTAGTTTGTATCCAAAGCCTTCACTACTGGCGAAAATAGAACCTTTGCTTTTCCATAAATCATATCTAGCAGTATTCTGAAGCCACACACAGGACTTTAGCCTTGTCAGCTGCCTCATACATCGTTCAAAATGTGGACAGTGAAATAATACCATTCACTTCACTAGTCTTCACAGGGTCCCTCTTCCTATCAGAGGGAGCTGAGAGAGCCAGTTCACGCCAGCAACCGTTCAAAAGACCAGCTGCACTTTGGAAGGCTGCAACAGCCAATAAGCCCACCAATTCAAAGTGGCGCACAGAAGCATTTGAGCATTCTGACTCTGTTATAGAAATACAGTAGGTCTTGCGATGATGTCACTCTCTCCAGCGGAGGGTTGTAAATTGGTGCCAAAGGCAAGAACTGGATTCCCTGGAGAAACTAGAAGCTTTTCCAATTCTGGAATTCTATGATTGAGGGTACAGTTTGTACACCTACTTCTGAAATGGTCACCCTGTAATATGTGTCTCTAACATGTACGCCAAAGTACATTCTCCTGCTCCATTTAAGAACCAGGCAATGAACTTGAGCATTTTAGCTACCTTATACTAGAAGACCCTCTACTGCCAAGTAACGTTAACAGTTACACAATAAAAAGCATAAAATTCATTTGGAATACACTATGCACTGTAAGTGTAATGCTATTTGACACATACCCTGTACAATAATTCCATTCAGACAAAGCACAAGATTTAATTTTACCATGTACAAGAAACCAGAAATATTGTTCAGAGGATTTAATAGCAGGACATGGAATTCCTCATCTTCCTGTGGTCATAAGTAACTAAGACGCGTTGATGCTTAAAGGACAGTCAACTGCAATCTGCTCAGTGATGATTTTAAGCTGCCAACACTAGAAGAACTGAACAGACTGCCTTTGAGGGGATAAAAGATTCAATTTTAATGTTTTACTTTCATCTCAAGTCAGTTGTGGCCACAGCTTAGCACTTGTACTAAGGTGATGTGTGGAAACATTTGGAATAGAATACAGGTGGCTATAATAAATCACTGTAATAAAACATTGGTATGGTGTGATGTGAAGAAGAGTCCTGTATTCCGAACAAATTGTAAAAGGGAGCTGTGAGGACTTCAGCTTTGCATGAAGAAATGGATTTCACTTCATTTACAAGTTGAGTATCTGAAAAAATGTGAAAAAGACAGCTGAACGAGTAAGTACTCCAATACACTTGTTGTACAGTATATGGCAAATAAAGAAATCTTGAATCTTGAATCTAGAAGGGTCAACAAGTTCCAATTTAGAAAACAAATAGTAAGATCATTTAGAAGGCAGAAAAAAGATTAACTTTTGGATAAACTCTCTTAGAAGTAAAACTATAATAGTTACAAAACAAGTAGTCCAACTGTTGTAGGTAAGATTTCTAATTTCTAAACCAGAGTCAGAGTGCTAACATGTCGATAGATGCCACTAATAAGATGTTCATGAATGCCACTTAACTAATCTGACAATACCATGATAGCAAGAGAATGTTCAAATTTAGTAATAGAAGATGATATAAAAAATACAAAATAACTCAAATTTAAAGTGCAAGCAGCTAATCGGATGTTTAGGAAAACAGAAATGTTATCATTATCTGATATTGGAATACAATATGGACTGTAAGTGTAATGCTATTTGACACATACGCTGTACAGTAATTCCATTCAGACGAAGCACAAGATGTCATTTTACCATGTACAAGATAGCACACCCAAAGAAGGCTCCACAGCCGAAACATTGTGTTTTATTTCTTCTCTTTTCAGCATGGAATAAACCTATTACCTGTTCATTATCTGATATTTACTTATCTACCTGACAATATACGGTATGTCTAAAACCCAAAGAAAATGTCTCTATATGAATAATAGTCAAACATCCAATACCATGTAGCAGACTGGAATTTGTATGTGTATCCTTCAGGGTGCAAATAAAGTAATATACTGTATTTAGAAACAACCAGAAAAGGCAGTAATGCATGTCACCTTGATAGCTACATAACTTATTTCCCGTTTTCCTAATTACGAGTTCAAAATTAATTAGAAAAAAAGAGCTGCGCAGGCTTTAAAGCAATGTACATCAATTATACACCCAATGCAACCTGTTTCAAGTGAATTCTGACTGTTTGATAGTTTCATTAACAAGCCCAGAATAATAACTTACCTGGCAAATGAATACAAGCTATTCTTGTCACTTGATCGCCACATCAAACCCATTAGGAAGATGTGCTGTGTCTGTCATGTGTTTTTCCATTCTTTTTCAAAGAATTTAACCCTTTTTGAAAATGTTTAAAGGGGACTCCTCTCCCTTTAAACAACTGGGAGTGTAGGGCCATCACCAGTGAACATATCTGCCACTATGGGGAGGATTAGAGCCCAGAAATCTCAACACATGGCGGGCACTTTTCAAAATTTCTTTTAAATTGAAACTTTTAATCTTTTAAAAAAGAAATTATTCTTCAGATATACAAACAAGTGAAAAGATCAACCCGTCTATAAGACTTAAATACTACACAGCATCTCCACTTTTGCTTTCTTCCAATCGTGCAGTTAAAATTCAATTGATGCTTACTGAAGGCACAAACTAAACAAAGCATGACTGCACATGGCAAATCTCTTTTCTACATAGCTAAATCTTCTGTTTTTCACCATATATTGTTATAAAAAACACTTTTAAAACAGCCATTTTAATGCATAATACATTTTATATACTGTATAAAAAGGTTTAAAAAACCACATACTGTATATGGAAGAGCATTTAGTACAAAAGGAAATGATGTTGCTTTTTAATCTACTCTTACATTGCCTCCAACTATATATCTCTTTGACAGCTGCATATTGACCTGAATGTTAATTTTGCTGCTTTCCTCATTGAAGAATAGTTACTCTTTTTTTCCTTTTCCTCATTTGATCTTGAATTAAACAACACAAAAAGATAAAGTGCAAAATGCTGATCAGAGGTTAATCACAAGTGAATAAAGATAAACTAGAAAATCTTCAGTAAAACCAGACCAGGTGCTTTCTTTTAAGTTCAAACTATTCAGAAGAGTATAAAAAGCTTCACTATAACAATAATCCACCACAGAACTTCAGTGTCAAACTGTAGTAATGGATCAAAGCTATTTTGCATTAACATTGCAGAATACAATGAATGAAGATATAGGACTATAAAATATGTTGATCTGTTATCTCAAATCTATTTTGTTAATTGTCTTGCAGACTCTTTCTTGATATTTTGTTGAAGATTTATTGAAGATTAAGACTGATATTTTCCAGAAATGATCCCATAATCTACAAAAAGGACACAATTGCATTGCCAGTACAGCATAATTCTAATTTGATAGAAATCATGTTTGTCAAGATTTTTTCTCATTTAAATTATTTTACTCCCAAATATGTTCTATCATACTTGAATACATTGTTATAATTGATGGAGAATCTTATCTATGCAACAGAGGACAGTGTGTTTATTTTGGAACACTGAAATTGAAGACCTGATATATTAATGTGAGACAAAGGACAAAACAAAGTACATTCTTTACATGATATGTTTTTAGGGTGTTAGAATGCGTTATAGGTTATGATTGAAATTTGCTTAAATTTGTGTGGTAATATGACCTACAAACCACAAGAAAAACCAACTTATCCTCAATGATAATTATAATTTTTGGACAACTAATACTTAGCAAATCCTTTCTATAGCATTTATGTTATCTAAGAAAAACAGTTACAACATCATTATACTGTGATGTGTGACATTTCACATCCACACAGTGGTAAAGATCAACAGCACGTAAGCATCTCTGCAATTATTAAATAGATGTGGAATTTCAAAGCTGGATTTTTACATACTGTACCAGCTTTTCATCAATACATTAGTAATGACAGACCAGTTAAAGGCAGCTCTCATAAATGGAAAAGTTACTCTTAATCAAATCCTCTTCATTTACAAAAATGTATTCCAAATACTGCTGCTGACGTTTTAATTAGAATCAGATGCAACAAACCCAGACAAGCACAATATGTAAGGCTTATTCAGCAGTGTTCAATAATATGTTCACCATCTATAAACATAAAGGCAGACCTATAACTTTACAAAAGTTTGTAGATGGCCTCTTCCTAAAACCAATAATGCACGCTATGGAAATTATTTTAATATTTCATATTCATAATCTCAATTAATCACTGAATCTGTGTTTTGCAGGTATTTAACTCTGTAAACAGGCAAAGATCTGAAAGTTTCTAGTACAGTTGTTTTAATGTTTTTCAACAAAGTCACCATGTCTCGAAATAACTTTTGCACTTTTCATCCGATTTTGACACTCTTCTTTCTACCAGCCAGTACACTATGGCTTTTACTAGCATACTTATGTCAGACACTTTGCACTTTCTTGAGTATGTGCATTTTAGATCATAGAAACAGTCTTATGGAAATGACAACCTGTTGCTCCTCTGATTTTTTAAATAGATTATCAACACAAGAAAAACATTTTCAAAAGATATGTAAAAGTAGCAAGGGTCTGTTGGAGAAATAACCTCTTAACAATACAATGTATAACTTTGAAGAGGCCTACAACAAAAACTGCACCTATACCCACTGTGATTGTTGATTAAGCCTGTTTTAATGGTGATTAATTTCGTTTGTGTGTCAAATAGCAAACCTGAGAGAAAACTGGTCACTTGTTTATTTTGCGTTTATATTCCTCATATTTCCTTAGATCAATGAACCTACTGTAACATTAAGTTTCTTTAACAAGAGCACTAGCGAAAAATTCAGTTCCAAAGAACGGCAGATTTGGTGAGACGTCACTACAAAAGTTTCCACTTTATTTTTGATCATCCATTACACATCCATTTTGTGCATGGTGCCATATACTAAAAAATACTGTGTTTTTTAAAGATTTTTTTTACTTTATTTCAGCACAGTTTGCCATACAGTGTGCAACACTATGTACCGTTTTCAGAAAGTATCCGATGTTATCCAGCATTACAGTGTAGAAACGTGAAACTACAATGATGGACTGAATTCCTGTCTTCACACTAGCACGTCTTTAATCTTCTCTGATATATTTAAAAAAAAAATACTGAATAACTTTTAAAAATAAAAACTGAAATTGTTCATTTGGTTTAACTATTCTTCTTGTTATACATTAAATTATTTAAATAAAAGATGGAACACAATATGTACAAAACGTTGATACTGTACATCCGAGAACAACTCGGCGTACTTCAAAAGGACACTCACGGATACTGATATCGTCAGAAAACAAGGGAGAATGAATGACGATTAAAGATAATAAATGTATTCTGTTCACTGCTTTTCTTTAAAATACAGTCCCGTATGTGTTCTGGAGCGCTGTATAATGCAAACAGCTTGCTTAGTCCACAGACTCTTTACTACCTACTAACCATGTTTGCGTCACTGAGCTCGTTGACTATTTCTTAAGGCTCGATATGACTTCATCCTTTAACTGACACTCCGATACACATTCACTCCATAACTACAGTGCAAAATCGACAGGCGGTCCGTGTCTCTGTGCTCTCCAAACAGAACGACCCTAATTCTAAGGTAAACATCAGATTTTATAAGACAACCTGACCTGGAGGAGAGAATGGCAAACCTGTCTGATCAGCTCAGTAGCCCAGAACACATACTGTAGAACCAAATCAAATACCTGATTAAAACGTCCCTCGTATGGCTTCGTTTTAGCCGCATTTTTATCGCAAATAACGTCTACGGAGCTCTAAGGGCAAAACTGCTTAATTTACCCCATACATTTGCCACATAAAACGAATACCACCGGTTGCATGCATTATCCCTATTCGTGCGTTAGACAGCCTTATGTGGTCAAATTTTCAAAGAGTCACCCAGTCTGATTTTGAATACTTGATTTCTTATCAGTAGTAACTTTCTCCATATATTATATGGCTTTGACTTACCTGTATTGTATCTGGACATCTAGGGGAAAAAAACTAGTTTTTTCAGTGTTTTCGAATTTTGTTACTCAGTGGTTTTCGTTCATGTTTATTTGGTTAACAAATACTTGCTTGGACACGGAAGAGGGGTGAAGTATCGTGAGCAAAAACTCACGTTTACCAGTAAAACAACCCCCACTTGTATCAGAGAAAGGAATACAAACAGTTAAAACAAACTAGCTGGTGCAAAGGATGTGGCACGACCTCACCAAAGAAGAGGATTGGGCTATGAAGGCAGTCATTAGTAGTTACAAGTTTGCAATATAAATAAAAAAAACAATGTTTCGATATAACAATGAGAGGGCATTCCGTTTCCTCTCACCATTAAAGGACGAGCTGCAGTTCAGTTCACCCTTCGAGTTCAGCGGGACAGATGCCTTGCAAATAATTTTCTACATGAGGTGACTGTAATGCGTTTTTAAAATGCAGTGCGAGATGTGTGCATTCCACAAGAGGCTTTTATGTTCCAAAGCTGATACCAAAAGAAAACCTTAAAATGCTACAGGAGACAGAAAAAACGTATATTTATAACCCAAGTGCTTGTTACTTATGCTTTATGGAAACTCAGTGTCTCATAAATTTCCGGCTGACATGCATATATCCCTTGTAATAATCACGTCGTGTAAAATATAGGTAGCTAGGCTCCATACTGTTGATGGAAATAAAGGGATGTGACTCTGCATCATGATTTATTCTTTCTTTGTTTACAAGGTCATGATCATTTTTATTAAAATGTTATAAAAAATTTCCGTGTGCATCCACTTACCATATACTCCTTGGCAATAAATGCCTTCCAGAAACACCGTGAGCAGCCACAAGAGACCGAAAACTAAATCCATCTTTACGTTAATGTCAACATATCCAGCTCGATGATGACGGGTCCTTCCTGAGGCAAGAGGCTGCGAGACAGAACTCGAATCCCGGCTTATATCACAACGAGCTTCCGCTGATAAATCAAGGTTCTGTCTGCAGAGAGGTAAACGGATTTAAAAAAAAAGACGTAAAAAAAGCAAAAGAAACACGTATTATGCTCACCAACCGATGTCAACTGAAATTTGGATTTCTGAATTGTTTTAAATGATCAAAAAAAGCAGGTGTGCTCGCAAAGAACCGAAGAATTCACAGTGAAAAAAATATTTTGCGGGTGGCACACCAATTGCAGAGCTGAGTGGGCTTTTTAATGCAGATCGAAACAGGGGGAAAAAACAAGGTCTTTTCGTTCAGATGCATTAAAAGTAACTCTAGAAGCGCCCCGGAGAATAATTCAACAAACACGCTAGATTGCAGTCCCGCAATATCCACTGGCATCCCTGTTCACCAATTCCATCAGCTGCCATTGCTATTGCAAAACCATCCAGATCCTGCAAGCCTTAGTCCGTCTTAAGATCCGCTGAACTCTCACATAACAGAGCTTGACTTTTGCCTTGCCTTAATATTTTTTCGTTGCTCACGGCAACTCGGCGGACGGGCAACGCAAGCGAGTTCCAAGACGATGGAGCGAGGAGACGGGATGCGCTCCCCGCTACAACACCGCTGCATCCAAAGACTGGGAACGAGTCATCTCCAGTGAATGAGGACAGGTCCAGTAACGCAGAAACCGAGTACAGTATGCACCTGATTTCCTACAAAACCCCCGGTTCCTTAGCGAGAGTGGAGAGGAGGAGGAGGAAGAGGAGGAGGTGGAGGTGAGTTTTGTGGTTGTGGTATTTTTTTTTTACCTCCACACAGAATGTATTAAAAGACGGATGGATTGGTTGAGGGGATGAACAGTCACGTTGCGCAATACGTGCTGTGGAGCTGGAGCGCGGAGCCGCAGCCAGCCGACGTCAAGGAGTGCGTGACTCTTCAGATCTCATCTGTATGGGAAGCAACACGCAGCGTCAAGCAGACCATGTGAAAATGCAACTGTTGGAAGGAGAGTGGGCAAAAAAAAATAAAAAAGGCTGTAATTTATTATTCAGGAGAAATGATTTTGATCATTTTTTAAGACAGTGCACGAACACTATAAATCCAGAGTCGTTTCGTACTTAATTCTCAGATCGACCAGCCCATTCTGATTTTATGGGTAGTTCAGTCGTTTCTGCCTTGAAAGGCTCGAGATATTTAATGCATGCTAAACATGACCTCCACCCCACACACTACCAGACTCTCTCTCTCTTCCACTTTTCCGTTTTGACTCTTTCTGCACTGAACACAGTCTCTGCATTCGGTTAATGTCTCGATTTATGTTGAGGTAGGTCATCTGATCTTATTAAACAGCCTCCTACTGTTCACTTGCATCATAGAGTACAGTATATCGTATACTGTATGGATCGGTGAAGGACGGCTCATTCATGGTCAGTGGGGGTTCGTGTCTGGTGGCAATATACTGTAAGGCACAACAGAGTTGTGACACTATTAGCAGGTGTTCCAATTAAAAGTGACTGCCAGGGACACATTTGTTACCCGAGATTTCTTGCTGCACTTGGCACAGTCTTACATCATACCTTATTAAGTGTAGCATTTTACCAACAATCGTGTTTTGGATCTGTCAAATCCCTGCCCTGACATTGGTTGTTTTAGTTATTTACAGTTACCAGAACATATTTCTAAAACATTTTCCAAATTAATTACATTCTAAAGTGTAGGCTCTCTCAATACATAACAATGATGCCAGACCTGTGCAAATATTGTTTTACATCTGGAATTTCCCTGTTTGTCTCTGAATCTTTCTTTTAGGAGCATATTTGTGGATAAAAAAAACGCGGCCTTCTTGTTAATCATTATTAAACAGGAAGCCCTCTGTCCCAGAACCAGGTTGCGCAAGACAACTGTGTAAACGTGTTACACATCACCAGGCTGGCAAAATTATTTTGTCAGCGAGTGCTGAGCTTCAAAAGGGTGATTCATAATTTTAAACACACCAAGTCACCGTGTCATTAATTAAAATGAGTTGCATGTATTGTATTTGAATTCGATATGCAACAGATGCCGTGCTGCTGTGGTTAATCTTCTATTTTTAATTCTAAAAATACTAAGCGTTTTATGTTTTAAAAAAGGATAAATCTATAAATCATTGCAAAAGCCTTTTTGTCATTACTTTTATATCAAGTTCAATAAATGAACCTTTTTTCCCCTCTCACAGTACTATACAATTTCATTAACATCTTGTGGGTCGTCACCTCATATAATATACATTGGAAAAACAACATACTGTATACATGTTGTTGTATTTTAATAAAATATAAGAAAAGTTTAATTGGAAAAATCTTTCCATAGAAGTTAAGCTTTAATATTTCTTACACATCCATTGTATCTTCCGTCTTCCAGACCCACACATAAACTGACTTCTCTTGCAGCTCTTGTTTCGCTGCATGCTTCTCCAGCACTCCAAGGCTCTTACACACTCAATGGCAGCCAGTCTAACAATGTTGACTCCTCTCCATTACATCATTTCAACATCAAAAGAAGAAGCACGGCTTACAAAGCAGTCTTTCAATTATGATTTAGAAGCAATAATTTTAAAGCAAAACAAAAGTCTTTGTCAATGATCAGAGATAGCATATTGAAACTCCTTCTTTTCATAGGCTCAGCCCAGCTTTGCCTTCAACACTGCTGGGAGGAGGAGACATTAGAATAGTGGTTTGCAGCCGGACGTGTTGTCGTTCAACCACTAGGTGGCGCCTTCCCAGGCCGCAAGAGCAGGGAGCGCAAAGCCCGCAGTACACGAGTACTTCAAAGAAGTCGTTAATTGTCGTGACCCCGTGGAAGGTTACGAAATGTGGTCCTCCTAATTTAACCGATCCGCAAATCTGATATTAAAAACCACACGTAAAAAGACTATTCTCAGACCGAAGACATGTATCTCTCTGCATTTTCCTGTACGTTTTCTTTGAAGATTTGCAAAATTTTGCAAAAGAAAAAAAAACTAGCTAAAAAATGCGCCTTTTTCTTGCAGGTATACCAAACGTTCGCTGCTGAAGTGTCAAGGTCATGGGCTGTTACATTTAGCATACTGCATGCAGTGAGGGTTTTAGGCGATTGTGCTTACTTTACATTTTTGAAATTAGCATTACAGTATGTTATTGTGCATCAATACTCATTTTACATTATTACAATAAGGCTGACATACAAAACTAGAAAAGCATACAGTGCCGTTGCAGCAAAAAAAAAAAGTTGCTAAGTGCGTTAATGCACAATGCAATTTTTCCTGATGAATTCGCCCCTTTTTCATTATGCAAATATATCTTGGGGAGTGGGAGGGTGGATATTTTTAAAGCAACATGATCTTTCCGAGTTTATTTCCCTGAATAAATAAAACCCAGAGGTAGAGCTCTATTCTTTTTCCATCAGACAGAGAAACAATTAAGTTCCAGGAGCCTGCTCACAACAGTCAGTACATATTAAATATGTTTCTCTCTTATTACTAGGAGAAAGCGGTGCGATGTGTATTGCTGAGTACAGTACGTAGCAGTTGTGGTTGGAGCGCGCTCTACTGGCAAATATGAAAAATGTCAGGTATAATGATCTGGTAAAGGAACATGCTGCAATTGTGTAGGCTTGTTACACTATACTGTATTCAATTATTATTGATCTGATTGCTATTGGGTTATTCATAATGGGTAGTGTATGCTAGATATAATACTGATAAGTGAAAATATTTGCATGATCAATAATCCTAGCACCTGAGGTAAAATATTTAAACAGGTTAAATATTTTGATAAAGTCCTGTATAGTTCACTAGGATTAACAACACCCAAGATGTAAGTGCACTGAAAGAATTATGGAGTGTTTAGTGAATTTGGCTTGGCTAAGGGCTGACCTCCTAGTGAAGGGACCAGGAATCAGAGACCCCCATGTAAAAGGGGTTGTGACCAAGCAGGAGCTGGAGCTGAGGAGATGGGAGGGAGATGGGTTCAGAAAGATGCATGCAAGGGGGAAGGGGATAATGTACCATATTCATAATATTCTAGGTGAGGAAATGACATCAGTAGTGAACTTGGCTGTTGTCATTCATTCCAAACCTTCATTATTAACTCAATTTTTGTTGCACAGAATTAAACTTGAAAACATAATGGTCTTTAAAAAGTTAATATACTGTATAACCTAATGAGGCTTGATTTTTAAGACACGTCTTGGTAAAAGATTACAAAGACTACATGTTTTTAATAAATATAATGCACATTCAAATCTTTGAGTTTTTGCACACAAAGCACTAATAATTGCATAGAAGTACAACTTGACAAAATTTTTATTATTGGAAGAATTCAGGTATGCAATTCCAGCTTGAAGTAATATTAAAATCCCCATCTCTCTGGCAGGAAAATGAATGTTTTTAATAGCAGTGAAACAAGAAAATTGTTCAGTAGCTCCATTCAGTATGAACAGATCAAGTATTGTCAGTAGGACAGGATTATGTACTGTATTATTTTTTGTTTTCTTTGGTTTTTATCTTTTAATTCTTTTTTCACTTCCCAATATGAGGAACCTTGGGACATTAGAAATAACATTTTTCATCTCTTTGCAGATGAGTGCCTAGACATACTATCTGATGGCAGTGTTGGTTTGAAAAGAAAGGGATATCTCAGATTTTAATGGCAATAGGGCCCCCAATAGGGCATCAGTGGACTGATTTGAGACAGGGGTACCTCTAGATCTTGGGTGCCTTAATGTAAGAAAACACTTCCGTTCCCCTCCCTTGTTTTCATTTGCCTTTGTGATGCATCTTAGTCTTTTCCAAGACTGTGCATCAATATACCATAGCTGTTTTCACAATGCATTACTATCTTCACCCTAGGAGTATGAATTAATCTGTGACGGTATTCAGCCCCTCTGAATCACAAATCACATTACCTTGGCTTTGGAGTACTTTGCATGTTTTCTAGCATTCTGTCTTCAAATACAAAATGCACCAATCAGCTCCATGATTTTCACATCCTCCAGGCTTTGCCAAGCATTAATATACTCGTTGAGCAGCTGGGTCTGGTGGTGTATATCATTACCACATTTTTATTGACATGGAAATACATTGGCAGTCCAGGAATTCATCTTACACTGCAGTCTAGTGTCAATCATTTACGCTGCAGAATCTTGTAATTTTACATTATGTCCAGTTCATTATTTTGAAAGACAATGATGCTACATAACAGAAAAGACTTGTTTTATTTGAACTGAAAATAGAAATTAAAACTTTTGAACACAGCACAGCATGCTGTATATAATCCCTAAAAATGTAAAAACACCTTCTTGGGATTTACACTGCTAATAGCCCCTTTCTGCTGTTCACAATACTTCAGTTTGGATAAATTCTTAGACAGCACAGTTTTCAATCTCCTGGAAGGCCAGTCTCCTGAGATATCCCTTACTGTCTTCATTCCAGTTTTCTGTTTGGGACCTCTAACAAGCATTTTGATCACCCACGGATAACAAAATAGCGTTACTAAATGACAGCAAGCCTCAGGGTCAATTGCAGTACACATACAGAAATCTTCACACATCTGCAATCAATAGGGGGTATATAATGAGATGATCATGTACAGATGCTGCTGTGCAAGCCCTGAAGGGTTAAGTAGCTTCTTTCTTCTTTCATTATTCAAATCAAAGAGAACAATATTGCTTCCAAAGGCATGGGTTTTGCAGAACTGTCAAAGCTTGCAAGTCAAATGCTACTATAAAGCGTGTTAGTCCGTGGTACTCACTCTATTTTTTTAAAGACTGCTGGCAAGATGGTTGCAATTCAGCAACTTTTGACATATACATTTATATACAGCAGGAACATGCAGAATCTAGACTTCAGCATTCTACCTTTAGAATAAATCTAGAAAGATTTGTTTCCAAAATCTTTGTTTATTGAAGGAAAGTTCTTTCTTTGTAAAACTTGTTTTAATTACAGTAGAATGCAATTCCTGTTTTATTGTAGTATTTGATTATGGTAGCATTTGACTAGTAAATGCACAGTCCAATTGTTTGGGTATTTTGTATTTTAGGTTCGGGTATAGTTCAGGTTGTAAGACTTCATACTGTATGTAAGTCTTAACACCAGAAGACAGATACCTGTTTCTGAATCTGAATCTGATTGAACCTGATTCAAATTTGCACCCATCTTATGGAACATTCACACTACTTGTGGTCAAACACTGTATAACTACTCTACTTCAATTTTTCCCATCTGCGCAAATTGACATATGACAATAATATTGCTGCAGCAGCACCCCAAATGGACTGAGCCTCAGCAGTGTTTTTGAAAACCCTTTCAAGCTCCTCTTTTTCAAAACCAGTGAACTAATTTATTTGACACTTGACAACCACACCTGCTCCAGTACAGCAGATGCTGTTGAGATCAAATTTTGAAATCAACATAATGCCATTGATATGCAAAACAAAAACCACCTCTCAAACTCTTCTTGTTGGGAATTGCTTCACCAATTGAATTGAAACTTGGCATAATTCATGAACACCCAATACAGCTTCAGATCTGCATTTCATTTATAACTAGCATCCATTTTGTAGAAACCTGAATGACACTTTGCATTGCTACAGAATTTAATAGCAACTGCTTTTGTTGGTGTATCATGGTTTGTGAAGTTTTGGGCACTCATGTCTACTCCAGAAGGGCAGACAGGCTTCGTTAACCTAGCCACCCACCAAGTCTTTGACACTCGGCAGTATAAGCACTGTTTGGAGGCAAAGCACATCTCTCAGGGTTGTTACTGCAATTACTGTACATACAATAGGCAGGAATCCAGGAAGCCCCAGGAGTCACTGTGTTAGCACTAAGCTCAGAGAGCCATGATTTACTCATCCCAAAACCACCCTTTCTGTGCTACTCTTTGGGGAGTTCTGGTCAAAGTTGATAGTGACTTGTCTCAGGCTCACACTACAGTATCTGTGCCATAGAACTCAACTTGTGCCTTTACTACGTGAGGCACTCTGAAGTCCTGGCAGTACTCCTTTGACCAGCATAGCACCAACATACTATATTTCTTGGTAAAGGTATTAATAGTTAAACAAGTAAATAATCGTAAATACACAATATTCTGCAAGAACAAACACTCCCACATTTAATATTTCTTTCCTTACACTAAACACAGAAAAGGGGAACATTTTAAAACTTCCAAAAACAACACTGACAAGCCCTGCACCAACCATTACCCATGTTATCTTGCTTGTAATGCATAGTCTTGACATGCTTGAGACAGACATCCCAGAAAATTCATAGACAAGTGATGTGACACTGTGATGGGTTTAGAATTTCTCTACACAGTTTTCACCAGAGATACTGCATTTGTCTTGTAGTTTTCAGCGACTGAAAGAAATGCTGATCAAATATATTCTTCAGGCGGTCAGTTAGTGTTAATTTTTTGTAATGGGCTTGATTTACTGGGTGATGGGTAAATAAGAATTCAGTACAGGTTGTCGCAGTGCTGTGAATGTTCTCAGTATCTGTATAATCCGCTGCAAAAAATGGTATACAGTATATTACATATACTATTACTTTCACTTAATCTGTTTATTAAATATGAAGAAAGAACATGAAAGGATAGTTTCTGAAATACAATTTTTTCTGCAAGTATCCTTGATTGTTATTTTCTTATAATACATATTTCTCCGTTTTAAGTGAATATTTAACATGACCTTCTAGACGCTAAATCATCAGGGCTTAGCATAGAAAATCATGTCTTTGACAAAAAGCCTTGAGATACTGTCGACAAATTCGACAATGGATATCTATAAAGAATTTTAAATAAATAACTATTCCCTAATTATTTGTGGATTGTAGTCATAGGCAAGACCCTTGAGTGCTGAAGGGCATTTTGTATATTAAAGATGGATAAATGCCTTGCAACCAGATATGAAACAAACTTTATACTTTAATATGTAGTAATTTTAATGCTAAGCTTCCCTTCAGGGTTCAAAATATCATCACAGTTCATGGCTGGAATTAATTAAGTCAGAATCCAATCTTTGATTATTTAGGATTTTTCAAACTAATCATCATAATTGCTGTGAGCCTTTCCTCAATGTATAACAAATATCCAATTAGAGATGGTAACAAATCTAGATGGCCTGCATGCCTGCTGTAGATAAGGGAAGAAATCATGCATTTCACTTTCAGTTTGTCTTTGAAATGTCACAATAGATGTTATCCTTTTCATGAGAACATTTAATTCTAGTGAAGCTGCCAATAAACTCCATTTCTTTTTTTCCTGCAGAGCTGTGTATTTTTAATGGGTATTGGCAATTTCTATTGGAGTCATTTGCTAACTATCAGTTAACCAAACACAGGTATACTGTATTTCCTCATTTGTATTATTATTGAAGGTATCTGCTGTTGCCTGGGTTAATGATGGGTTATTATTCTATTGTATACTGTACATCGGAATACAAAGGACATTAAAAGTGATGACAGATTTTTTTTTTAGAAATGCAAGATGTTAGTAAATGTAAGGATTACAACAAAGGAGAATCAGCTTGGTTTTCTCCACTGCTTTGCTGAACATCTGCAAAATATTCTGAACATTTAATTTCCTGTTAAACTGCATTTACAGTATAGTTTCCACATTGTTTTACGACACCACGGAATATGTGTGCTATAGTCTGTTGCACTGCATTTTTTCTTGCACAATGCATCAGTAATTTAAACAAATTGCTTAATTTAAATAATTAATTTAATTTACGATCTTCCTTCAAGAAACAGCTGGATGAGGTCCTTGGATCAATTAGCTACTAACTCCTAAACTGTCTAGAGATGGGCGGAATGGGAAACTCTCATTTGTAACCTTTCTTATGTTTTTAAATTGTTTTTCTTGTACGTTTATGAATCTTTTTGCTTATATGATATAGTACAACTATACTGTCTGATTCCTAGAAATGTTCTTTCAAGCAGCTGTGTTTTACTTGGAGAGACTGTAAAAAACATACAGTACAAATAAACATTAAATTAAAAATTAATATAACATAACATAAAATACATCAACCCATTCATAGTCTTTAAGCACCACTCCTACAGGAACCCACACAACCTAATAGAGCCTGTGGAGCCAGAGACTTCCATAATCACACTAAGCCCATATGATTTCACAACACCCCTTCATTTTGCACACAACAACTGATTGCCCTTGCCCTTAAACCAGTACTGCTTTATTGTGAATTCATTTACCGAGTAGTTCTATTGAATGTGGGATAAAGAAATTCCTCATTTTTTTATGTCTGCATTGAGTGACTCTAAAATGTCCATTTGAAGGCAACATTTGGTCTTCTTCATGCTGAACATGTGAGGGATCAGAGGAGATACTAACAGCTAGTCGCCACATTCTCTTAATGTAAGCAGTTCCACTCAAGTGACAGCCCCACTATCATAAAGCACATCCTCAAGAGTTGTCTGGACAACTTGGCTTTTTGCTGCACAGGAAGACTGCTATACCAGACAGTTATTCCATTTTGCATGGCACTTTGTACCACATAACTGAAAAACATGGACAGAATCTGGCTACTATTTTTGGAAACACTTTAAAAATGGTCACAATTTTAAAGAATCTCACATGTCAAAACAGTGCTGTTCCAAATTCTTCCAACTTTTTCTTTCAAGTCACACAGATGTGTCAATGGCAGTGCTGTGAGCCATTTCTATCAAGCGGCATTTTTTTTGTGCGAGAAATTTCTCATTCTGCGGCAGAGGTTGGTTCATCAGCTGGAAATTGTTTCCCCACATGGCTGAAAGCCATTACGGATTGAAATGTGGAAAGGAACGCATGCACAAGCTTTTAAAGTGTTTTCATTTATGATCGCAAATCAAAGTGGTCAAGCTCTGAAGACAGAAGTAAGCTGCTAATCTGGAAATAAGATGTGCTGCAGCACTGGCAGGAGTGTGATGATTAGAGGTAGTGTGCAGGTTATCTCCAGGAGATGCAATAAATATTGATCCAACATTTACTCCATACAAACCATATCAACAGGAATTAAAGGCCTTTTTCTGTTACCTGACAACTTGAACCTAATGAAGTTTTTTTTATGAAGAAATGTAATAAATGTGTAACACAGGGAATACAAACAGGCAGAGTAAATTCAATACCGAAAACCACAATGAAGCATGTTTTGATCATGGGATTAAACTGCTGTCAGAGTTTCCCACTCTAATCATAGCGGGTGCATCTTTACTTTCTGAAAAAGTTAAATCCATTTGGTGCATCTGTCTAACATTAGTGGTTATAAGGATATGGGAACTGAAAATAAATACATACAAATAACAAAACTGTTAAAAAGTAGAAATTATGGGCTTTTTGAAGACATTTACTGAAAAGGATATGTAAAATAAACATGTAAAACCAAAAACCTAATTTTACAAAATATTAGAAACTCAGTGTCCTAGGTGAGTTTTTGACTCATGAAAGAAAAACCTACTTGTTTAAAAAAAAAAATAAAGGACTATCTGACATTTTATCAAAGAACCTTGTTTTATAGAGAGAAAAATACAAATTGGCAACAATTTATAATATAGCCAGCTTCTAACTATATTTCCCTAAAATGTTATATTGTTGCCTAATCCAGTGCAAATCTCGTGCATGAATTAATAATCTGATTCAGTGTTAATTGCACTATTGTTGCACATACTGTATGTAAATGATTATTTTAGCCCTGAAACTGAAGTGTTATAGATGTGAAAGAGTGATGACCATAGTTTGATGTACAATGATTAAATGATACATAATTCATTACCAGTTACATCCATTTAGGTGAAGATTTCTGTTACACATACAATTGCTGTCATCTTGTTATATATGTGCATTCAAACTGGAGTGCTGTTGTTTGTCTTTACATAAAACAGGTTTCAGCATGAAAATGAAGATGATATATACAGATGCACACCTTCCTCTAAAAATATGTAAACCTGTGAAATCTATCTTGTTCTTGATATAAATAGCCTTAGGTAACATCTGTCTAAAACATTTCAGCACCATATCTCATTAGAAATAAGTTAAAAACACATTAAAAGAATATGATCTCACAGTACATATTTTAAAATGCATACTGGGCATTAAGACAATTAAACTTTGAAAATATTTAATCTAGTTGACTGGATAAATAGTAAGAATGTGTAAAGGTTACAAAGGTAAAGTCACTAAGTGTAGTGACTCTGTGGATTGACCTACCAGGGGACTGTTTCAGTGTTTCAGCAGTGTCCCCTTATAAACCCACACACTACTACATCACAAGGTCATGATTTAGAAGTCCTTAAGCCATTCTTGCACTGCCACCTGGTCATAATGTCATTACTGATGTGTCCACCTCACACAGACCTTTCTTCTTACAGCCAAACACATGGAAATTCAATGGCATGAGACACAGAATATAAGGTAGATGGTGTATTATTTCACAACCAAGATCCTTAATGCACCCAATTGCAGGTCCAATTGCACAAACCATGCATAGATGCACATTACCATATTGCAGAATGACAGTGGGTTGCGGTTTTCACTATTAATGTGGAATATCTCTTAGAGGTTACGTTTGTGAGTGTCTTTGATCATTTTGAATACTTGAATCAGGTCCGTTCATCGTCTTATCTGCTCTAATCCAAAAAGATTATGTTCTTTTCACCTGACATTGTAGAACCTTATTTTGAACTGGGCAGATGTGTGGTTGTTTTTGTCTGGACGTGATTCTAGAGCACCAGTGAGACATGAATCATGCCTACATTGCTATATATGCTGTCAAGACATACACATTCTCATGAATCAGTCTGTCACTCTAGATCATACTGTATAAGATCATTTTAATTCTGGTTGTGTTGCACTATTTGTACCATTCTCCTGTGAATGCCTCTTCATTTAACACACATATAGTATAGTAATTCAAGAGTGTGAATCAACAAATATATCACACTAGCTTCTTCAGCATTGCATGTAGTACGATAGTATAACATACAGCCAATATTGGCGACAGAATAAAAGTTTGCTTTATCGATTTAACTTTTGTAATATAAATGTTTAAATATGGTAAGGGTGATATAGATAAGAACTAATGAAACAAGACAGCACAATGTAAACACAGAAAATGATTTCTGCATATGTGTGTTGATTCATTCATGCTTTCTTAAAGAGCAGTGCAGTATAGACTATAAAAATATAATGCTAATCAAACCCCAAAAGAAATTTTGCTACAAATGGGATGAAATCCTGCTCACTTCCTGTGGTGGATAATGTGCATAATTTGCAGCGCATATAAAGGATGACACTCTATTTGATATTTAGTTTATTATAGATTAAGAGATTGGATTTTTTTCTGTGGGCTGTATTGTCCTATTATTTTGCTGTAATTATTTTTTAAATTGAAGTACTCTAAAATTAAATGGAAAACATACAGATATGTTGGTTCAGAAATGGACTCCAATGTGGAATTGACTTGCAAACATTTTAGGCTGTATAAAAGGAATAATAGAAATCAAGGTAGTCTACAATCACAGCCAATATGTTACCATGGTTTCTCATCAAAGAAAAACTTACTTATTTTCTTTTCACCTATTGAGAAAGAAGTAGGCTAAAGTATAAAAGGGCAGCTTTCTTTTCAACTAAATTCCCAAACCTTCACAAGCCATCTGTTCAAATCTGGTAATGAGTACCTTTTCACACATGTATTACAGAACACAAGAAATGGAAAAAAATGAAGTATGTCTTCATATAATGATGGTATATACTGGGAAGAATGAAGACAATGGGTTCCCAGGTTGATCAGCTAGTATAAGAGCACCATAAGGAGCACAGTATGTGCTCAACAGCATGTCCCAACCATTGCTAGCCTGAGACGGGTCACTGGCCAAGCAAGATTCCCCATGCATCAGTGCAAAATTATCTCAGCGCCAGAGGATTAGGGGTATTACGCTCTCTGAATCCTTCAATGGCTCCTGTGACTCGACTTTATTGATGACGCGACACTCATGTTAGACACTGAGGAGCTAGAAAGGTTGGCTGTGGAGGTAGAACTGTTGGTGGAGCACCTTGACAAATCTTATTCCGATCACAAGTGGGTATAAGAGGTACTGGCAGAGTGCTGAGCCTTAAATGCAATTGCCAATTCCAAATTGGGCTGGTTTATGATGACAAATAATTGGAAACTCACATTAAAAACTGGCATATCAAATAATATGTGAAGGTACTGCAGAAGCTAATTTGTTTTAGAAACAATCACAGACAAGACAAGAGGTTAGAGGTAGGGGTTTCTTAAGCAGTTCCACCACTAAAGACTCATGTTTGGGCTGCAGGTTGCACCAGGTCCAGTCTAGGTTTGATCAAAAGCAGAACATAAGAGTTAGGCGGGCTGTCAGTCAGGGTTGATGCGCAACAGCTATTTTTGTAAACGGTCAGGCATGTGCGAGATTATAGATTAATGTGCTGTGGGATTCCCAAATGGTTCAACAAATAAAGGCTATTCCTTGGAGCACACGCTGAATTCTTTGGTCCAGATGTCATTAATAACATGAACCAGGCTTGAACTAGTCAGCTGTGACTGGGATTCCTCAGGTGCACAGTTGACAGATCTCTGCCAGGTTTGATTGGAACAGACAGCTGCTGGCCCTCAGCAGGACAGCGATTCCTGGCACTTTGCTGGGCATGTGCAGGCTTGCTGCAATATCGGTGAGAGGCATACCACTCCTCTAATTACCTCTAGCTTTCCTGTCAGGCACTGTGGAGCTTGTACCGTGTTAAAAGACAAATGGCTCCCATATTTAGATGTGTTGGAGGAGCATGTCTGCAGGTCCTCTTTCTCCAGACGCAAGTAAAGAAGTCATGGCCAGAAAGCAGAGGTTAAAGCAGCTGACAATTCTGAATTTGGCAGATATATAAACAACTTATGTCTTTTGAATTCCTGTTTTGAAACTAAAGTTAAAGCTAAAGTCTCTTTTTTAATGCTAGTCATTACCTGCAGAAAATGTGACATATACAGTATATAAAAAGCAGTGGCCACGGGTCCAGTAATAAACATATGGGTTCCCAAATAGGTTTTAGTGCATTTGTAAATCTCCTTGTCATGACAAAAATTAGCGTGGCGGTGGTTATTGTGTATGGGTCATGGGTTTCCAAACTTTGAGCTACAACTTAAGTTAATTACTAACATTTTATTCACAAACTCTAAAAAAAAGTAGGTGGCATCAGTTGTTTTGTATTTGTAAGATTAAACCACTGTTTAAATCTGACAAAACAACAATTAAACATTACCATTTACTACAGCATGACTCAATAAAAGACTATACAGTTTCTCTGCCTGCTCATGTTATAGGATCACAGTATGCTTCACTTTAAACAGTTTAAATTATACCACATACAATTGAAAGGATTTTCTATGCATATTTAAATCTTTTATCAGCAGTTTCAAATGGTCATATTGAAACTTTAATCATTTTATCACTTTTACATAAATAGCAGTGCATACCCTCAGTTTACTGTGATGTTCTCTGTAAGCTCTTTCTCCTTCAAAAGAAATCTGACTGTAACATAGTGCACGTGGACAGTATATGTATCCCCATTTTGAGTGTCGCTTGAGCTTGGTTGAGTATATTTTGGATGCATAAAAAAAAAGTACTGAAGCCAACTCAAGGGTAAACAAAACGTGGCTGTAAATTATGGAAATTGGTAGAGAAAAATAAATGCTGTACACATTAATATGATAAAATGTTGACATTTGTATAAACACCCATTGGGATTACACGTTAAAAGACTCTACCAGCTGAATCTTTGACCCAACAGCTTTTTAGTATTCTGTAGTTTTTTTTAAAGCCTCTTTATGTGGAAACTAATTTTAAGAAGGAACTGAATATAAAGAGCTTCAATGTGATGAGCAACTGAATGGAAACCTCAGAGTTAACATCAAAGCTAATATTCTTTATCAGCAGATTAGCTTTCAAATGAGATAGCCTTAAAATGACGCAGATATTCTAGTTATATGCACAGATATAAGAAATTACTCTGTTGGACTGAGCAAATGTAATTATTGAACCAGTAATCTCTTTCTTCTCAGCTGTAACAAAAAGCTTGGGTAAAGTGAAGTGATGAAGAATGCAGTGCAGTGTACTGCTGATTTGATTTTAACCCACTGTGGTGTTAGTGCTGAGAAAAAGAAATAATAGACCGCTTTCAGTTTTTACGACGTATGTCTGCATAATATATATAATCAGCATTTTATCTGAATCCACTGAAGCACAGAGTTAATCAATCCATCAGTACAGTTACAGTTTATTATGTTTGTTAGCAGGAGCAGCAGTTAGTAGTAGTTATGGTGTAGGTAATTATGGCATTCATTTTGGTAGCAGTCAATTGAAACATATTGCTTAGCTGTTTATAAATGAGATTTTAATTGCATTACGTTACAGAACATTTAGTGGTCAGCACTATTTTGGGTCCATGAAAGTTGTTTCTATGCATCCCAGTGAATACCACTTCTTAATACAATTACAGTAGTGTTCTGAGGTTGATAAATGTTTACATATGAATTATGTTATTGTTTATATTTCACAGTCCATGTATGCAATATAGTATGAATATTAATGAGCTCTCCATCCAACCACAGCATTACAGAACACCGAGCTGTCTAATGACTTCTCATTCCACCCTTTTTGCATGTACTGTATTAGCCAAAGTTAGCAGCTGTCAACAGCTGTTTCTCCCTTACTAGACTTAACCACTCTAGCAGTGTTGACCTTGACCAGTGGCACCAGTTTTCCCTCATCTATAAAGACAGCTCGCCACTGTAAAACACAGCACTATGCCTCTGCTCCCCTGCAGTCCTGTCACCTGCTCACAGAATTAAACTTTCATGTCAGCTGAGTATCTTCACCACCTAGGTCTTTTTTCTTTCAACAGTGTCAGCAGGATTATTAATATTTTCTTCTTAACATCAACATTTGGCTGCATGTTTAAATCCTGCAAAATACGCACAAATAAAACTGCATAAACAACTGGTTACTTTATACTAATATTGTACAAACCTACAGTATCAGATAACATTTTTAAAAATACTGTGAATATAATTGTTTTAGCAGCAACAAAAACAAGTCCTGACAAATTATTAAATAATAGGCATGATTTTGGCAGAGCTCAACTTGTGGAGATGTGTGTGTAAATGGAATTCTACAATTCCTGATTTGTGAATGGCTGGGATGATGGTGTCTATTAAAGATTAACATTAGTTTTGGGGATCTTTGTCCTGCTGTAGCAATGCAAATGTGCTGGGTCCTAACTAAGCATTTTCCAGCTGTTTTCATTAATGACTTTACATTGGAGTAGCTTGCCAAAGCTAAGCCATGAATCAATCAAGCTGTTGGGTAAGGATAAAAACAGCAAAGCATCCAATAGAAATGAAAGAGAAAAAGGTAAATTATTCATAAGTTATTTAAAAGACTGTGCACACTTTAGTACATGCAGTACAACAAAGTACAACAATATCTAGCAAAGTGTTTGTGCCCTGTAATGTACGGTATTGTTGAGTGCTGGCCTCAGGTCTCAGATAGGTAGACAAGAGGGATAATAAAGGTAATCTATTCCAGTGTACTGCCTGCATAAACCTTCTGGTTTATAACATGTCACAAAGCCCTGAGAGTTACCATGGCTGAAGACAGAATTATAACTTTCTCTAAAGCCTCTCTTAGTTTCAGTGGGCAAATGTTTTTTTGACATTTTATTGACCAGATTTATTACTTTCTGCACCACTACTACAATACATAGCCTTGTAGCTCATTTTGAAGAAACAGGCTTTCCCCTTTAGCCCCTTTTTTATGGGCTAAAAATACTATGATGTTTCATCATTAGTTTACCAAGTTTTTTCCAGACTTGACAGTGTACCACTGCCCACAGGATTGCTAACCAAACTAGATGGCATTGTAGTATGTTATTTCAACTCTCACCATTGTCTTGTGGAAACATTAATCCCCGCCTCTCTCTAGCTAAGCTATGAAATATCATCTCTCTGGAGCCAATATAGGAAAATAGGTAGTGCAGACAGGATAAAGAAGACTGGAAAGAGGATACAGAGCTAAAAACAAATAAAATTTTCACCTAAAGTCACAGAACAGACTTATTGCAAACTAACTGAATGCAGAATAATACTCTGATAAAAGTGCCAGGAGCTGGTTTGTCTGACCTTCTAGGCCTCTTATTCTCTTATTAAAAAGCTACTTTTGTTTTGGCAATGTTAAAAGCCACTGCATTTATTATGTTGAATTACTGTACCCGCAGTAAGCTGTAACACCAGAACCAGGCAGTCACAGAAGACCACAGCTGTGCAACATATTTCTGGAGAATGTGACGGTGCGGCAGTGGGAGGAGCCGCGGCGAGCACCGGCAGAAAGCCAACGCCCCTACCTGAGGGACGGAAGCAAAGGTGTGAGGTTAGCGGGGACCAAAAATAACAAAGGGTGAAAATGAAACAAAGCTGCAAAAAGAAAGGTATACCGCTGTGCATCGCGACCTCCAGGCTAGGGTTAACTTACCCTAGTTAACGGGGTCCAGCCTGGGGAAAATGACGAACCGCTCGCACAGCGGTTGCCAGGCTGGACTTACCCTATTTAGCGAGGTCTAGTCTGGAAGAGCAGGGCACGTGAGGCAAAAACAAAATTAAAACTTAGTGTGTGTGTGGGGGGGGGGGGAAAGGTGTGCCTGCCCCGGTGAGAATACGTTACGGGATAGGCACAAAGAAAAAGCACTCCTTACGCGGGTACAATCCCCTCCGGGACTGTCGGTGTACCAAAAAAAAAACCTCCCCCCTTCCGACAATGTCCCTGCTCGTCCCTTCGGGGCGTGTCCAGTGTGCCTTTATAGGACCTGCCCAGCTGTGGCTCATCTTCTAGGAGTCGGGACAGCTGGGACGCCCCCGCGTAATGCCACAGTTTGGTTCTGCGTTTTTTTTTTAATCCCTGTTGCACAAACGTTAAATTAAGAGAAAGGAGTGTAATACATTTCAGATAATGGTTTTTATTTTCACTCGTTCGCTTTCCAAAATTAAACAGTAAGTTGTGTGAGGTACGTTGTCTAAGATTTTTAAATTTGAGTACACACAGCCCCCATTTTGCATGATGTTCTCTTAACATAGAACTATCTGTTCATCTGCAATCAGAGTTATAAGGCACCTAAAAATATATTCCATCTGTTTATCATTAATTCAGTGTTTCCACAAGTTCACCTGTGATTTCACATTAATGATAAATCCTGGCTATTAATGTTTTGGGCCCACCTAACAATCTGATCTGTCTCTGCAGCTGCAACTGGTAGGCAATGACTCCTTAGAAAGTGCTTTGTGCATTGTAGGGGATCTGCTTTATCCACCTCTGGAAATGCAGCACCCATATGGGTAGTAGATGGCAGTCATTGTGCATTAACAATGCCAAGACACAGCAGATCAGACAGAGAAGTGAAATTGGCTTTTTGGCCAATCTAGCCATTTTGATAGTTGCTGGAGGGCCCATTGGATGATCAGATTGTACAATCCCAGAGTGCATGGAATACATAAAGATCAAGTAGTGAGGATCTCAGTTTTACATCTCATCCTGGGGATGGCACCTCATACAACACAGTGTCCCCGGTCATCATGCTATGGTATTGGTTTGCAAATTGTGGTCCAGAGGAAAAAGTGCGTTTTACTGGTTCACCAACATCATTTCCAGCAGTAAAGTTAATATCCTCGGGGCCCTGGAAACAGGGTCAACCCCAGTACTGACCAGGCCCAGCTTCGTCTAGCTTCTGAGAGCTGACGAGGTCAGGCTACAAAGTAGCGTCTGTACTGACATTGTATGTAGATTAAGAATGTTCCTACTGTAAATCTCCTATCCACGGTGTGTGGAGACTATCCCTATGTACGTCTACTATTCACTACTTTATAGTACTCTTAATGTGACAACACAGTTTTGGTCTCACTCATTTTACTGTTCAGTGCAAAGCAAAAACATAAAGGGTTTACAGGTTTTTAAAGTGCCCGTGGATTTTTTTTAATGTGAGTTTCCACTAAAGAATGAACTGCCAAATTTAATTAAAACAGTGCTCATTATGGTTTTAAATTCAATTATGTTCCTTGCAAAATACTGCACATCTTAAATCTTTACTTTATCAAATTATTCATAATGCTCATACAGCAGTTCACATCATGTTCCTCACTTATTTGATTACATTACTGGTCCTACACCTCCTTGAATACTATTCATACTTTACATGCTTCTTCCAGCTGAGAATTTCCTCTCCTAATCTCTTATTAAGTCCATGTGAGCTCTGCTTATTAAATGTCAACAGCCATTGCCTTCTTTTTTTCCAAACCTTTAACAGCTACAGGGAAAATCACAATCACTTTTAAAGGAAAAAAAAGTATTTGTGTAGAATCCTTCCAGCCCTTCATAAAATATATTTTCTGTACCTACAGTATAGCAAGGGCTTGCAATACTACAGCCACAAATATTTTAAAGCCAAGAACTTAAAGAGATAAAATGAGCCGAGGTATTCCCGCTGTTTAATATGGAGGGGAATGTTAATGAAGAGTAGGTTTTAGAAGAAAGGTTAATCATTTGAGTAAAAGCTGCAAGCCAAATGAACAGCATTAGTCCTGGGGAAAAATAAAGTCCATTTTCCTCAGCCCTGTTGCAACTATTGTGTTCTAACACATCTAATCATGAGCTCAGAGTCAATACTGATGTCTCTTTGTAATGTATTAATTACTGTCTTTCTTATCTTCTACATTATGGTGTTCGCTATTAACTTTATTACAATGAAATGCATTAAAGGGCAGCATTACTAAGCTCATACAGTTTGTTTCTTTACAGTGGTCTGGCCTCAGACATGATAGATGCCTGTTGGTTTCTTTTTGCAGGTATCTTTATGGCTACTTTTTATGTTCATCTGCCAGGGTAAAGATGTCATATTTCATTTTTGCTGTGTATGGATTACCTACGTCCAATGCTGGAATGATTTCATAAACCACAAGAAGACATCACTGAAGGATGCAGTCGGGTAAAATATAAGTGACATGAATAGGGGTGGCTGTGAGCCTTTTCAATTTATTTCAAATAGCCACATGTGAAAATTGGCTCTAAAAATTATAAGCATCAATCAGAACAAAATGTAACTATTTGATATTTTAAAGAGACACTGATAATTATTTTTAAGATGTACAGTATCTCATTTTACAGACCTACAAAAATGTATATAGAAAACATACACTAGAGAAGGAAAATTAGCTTGTAGATAGTTATATTGTCTTGAAAAATATTAATGAATATAAATCTGTGTGACAACCTTGAGCATTTTACAAGATTATAAAATCCTAGGAAACTGGATTCAAGGTCAGCCTTTTGGAGTAGTAGAACTCACTGCTGTCATGCGCAAGCCATACCTATACTAACAAGGATTTGATTGATCATTAAGTCAGAGAAGTAACCTTGTTGCTACTTCGAATTTTATTGGAATGTTATTTAATCCCTGCACAGTCTTGAACCTCCAACTGTTAGGAGCAGTTCCTTAATTATTAGTGTAAGGATTAGTACCTGATATGACCCTAGAGGGATTTGTCAATGCTATAAAATGTTGTAATAAACACAGTAATTAGAGTATGCGCTTTTCAAATAACTGACCAATGGCCGGACACAATCTCTCAAACTGCTTTCATTTCTCTCATTTGTCAATCCATCATCAGGCATAATTTCTACTTTGATGTAGAACTCAATGATTTTCCTGTCACTGTTGTGAACCATTTTCCTTTTAATGGCATCACCAGGACTTTGAAGCTAAACTTTATTTTTTTATGGATGTTTAAAACTAGGTAGCTTTCATTTTTGTTCTACATTCGTTTGATACTGGTTTCTATTGACTTTCATTCTCATTAGACTCCATATATAGTTATCTACAGTATGCTTGAAATGGCTTTGAGAAGAAGATGAGCACTTCTGTTCCTCCTTTCTCTAAAGCACTGTAATGTTCGAGAGTGTACAATTTACCCCAGTAATTGTGATTATACTGTAGGTTTTATAGGAGGAGTAAAACAATGTGCACTGCTCCACTTCACTTTCCAAAAACCACCCAGGGTCAAGCCAGTTCAGAATTATAGGTACTCAGTCATGTCTTCTAAAAGGTGGATACGTTTTCAAAACTCAAGGCTTTACCTTAATTAGCCAGGCTGTCAGGACAGGACAGGAGAGCTTGGCAGCAGACAATGGACATGCTGCAGTCCTCACCAGAGCCATCTGCAGCAAATCTGGAATCCAGAAAAAGACAAGCTTTGCTATTATATTTAATAACTCAAATAACTCCATTGTCTTCAAGCACACTACAAAAATCTAATTTCCTGTTTTAATGGTCCATGCCTTTGGCTCAGTAGGTCTATGCATATTCTTTTATGCCAACCATAATTTTCTTCCTAAGATTTTAGGCACTAGTGCATAAAGCACAAATGCGCTTGTTCATAAAGATAATGTAGATCTGATGACCTTAAGGTGCGGTTGTTAGTTATATGTGCTTTACTGGCCACCCAGCTGTTGCCTAACAAATAGCGATTCACAGCACAAAGAAACATATAGTTTTCATTTGTCTTCTGAAAATACTATTTGTATTGACTGCACACTGTTGATTTTCACTTGGACGATTTAACCTCTAACCCCATCATATTGCAGTGACTCTTTTTAATGGGGAACATTTATTTACAGCTGAATAGCACTGGATAGCTTTTAGATTTTATCTTGAAGAAAATCTTCAACATGTAATTGTAATTGGCTACTACAGTATGTCTGTGGCAAACATTGCCAGTGTAGAATAAGTACTAAAGTGTGAACATTTAAAAAAGGAAAGCCTAACAATACCATTGTTCTCTTGCTTTTAGAAAAATGATTCAAAGTAGAACACTGCAAAGGAATTGACTGATGTATATTTGACACTGCTCTGTACTTAAATCATTAAAGTAATTCTCTTCTATTTAGTCAAAGACAAGAAAATGGGCTTATATACAGTAAATCTTCATGAACAATGAGCACCATGGAGAGAATTTTCTGTGTAATGCCAGATAAAAATAAAACACAAGATGGATTGCAACTACTTTAGGTGAATAATTTACAACATTTATTTAAATAGCTTTATCCACAGCAAACTGTATTTCTTGCAGGTTTCCATGCTGCAAACACATTTTTAAAAATACAGTACAGTATATATATTCAAATTCAAATGGAGAGAACAGTGATTTTTTCATATTTTTTTTCTATTAAATGATGCAGCTTGCTATCCAACTAAGCCTCTCATTTTCAGGTTGCACAAATAATTTTCTTTTATATTGTCACTCTTAAACTTATGTTTGATGAAATATAGGTTAACAAAGGGTAGTAACAAATTCAACAAATATTCCTGCAATAATCCCCCTGAGTAATGATATGAAAAACCTAGAATTCCATTAAATTCCCCGTCCGCTTCCTGAACAATGGCATGTCAGAACTGCAAACAAGCTTGCTTTTCTAAATCCAGACAGAGGGGTCATACACCAATCAAATCAGATTGATTATTCTGGCAGGTTGCTTTATGCTGGATTTGTAAGTAAAGCTGACATCCCATTATCCTGTCTCAATAATGAACCCACCACCTGTTTTGTTTTTTTCATTTTTTTTATCTGTAATATACTGTATAGATTCAAGAAAGGATGAAAGTACTGTAAAGTACTGTAAAGGTCCTACATCTTTTGTTCTTGTTTCAATGTGGCAGGAATTTCAGAATGAAGAACTATATTATTACTAGTAGAATACCATTTCCTTATCAGTTTTATTCATGAATGGATATAATTTGGTGTGCACCTCAACTCCAGAGAGATTAACCCCCAGCAAGTTTCACCCTTAACCAGCCTGACATTTAAAGATCGTGCACCTCTTTATCCATCATCAAGAGGCTCATGCTTCCATTGTCACAGTGTCACAGAATCCGGAATTTGCCCTTCAGTTCACTAACTGATCAAATTCAAAGGTAAATATGGTGGTTGGTGTCCATGATGGAGATTTATCAAACAATCTTAGATTACAGAATGTCTTTCATAGAGACAGATGAGCTGTTTTTATTATCTGTCTTATTGAATCAATTAAAATATAATAAACATCATATTTTGCTGCCATAGGTTTTATTGTGAATCCTGAGAGCATTATAGAGGGGTAAATGAAATCAAACAGTGAGATGACTTTCAAATAGACAGCTTCGTTTAGATCTGACCATGGCTGTAGCTGAAGAAATGTTGAATGTGAATTGTGAAGCTCTGTGTAATTGTGATGAAACCCTCAGAAAACTATTATTGCTGTGTACTGTTACTTACAAATATCATAGCCTGTGCTGTGGCTCTGGTTAGCGTGCATTAGAAAAAATGGAGTTTGTTGTTTGAGATGTACCGTAGGAAAATATATATATAATGGAATCCAGACAGAAAAGATACTGCACTGAAGAAAGAAAAGAGATATACAGTATACGTCCAGAGCTTGTAGAAAGACATCCGTTTATTTACATTTTTATAAACACAACATATTTTTTTCTTTTGAAAGGATGCTGTGCTTGCCCCCTCTCTCACACCTTCATCCTCTTTTTAAAAAATGATGACCAACTTGAAGGATGTGCTTACTGAATCTCAGGTACACCTCAAGGTTTTGAATGACACGCTCATGAATGTTCAATTCATAGCTGTGTTCCTTTAAACCTGACTGAGTAAATGCACTGTAGCATACACTGGTGAAGAACTCTCAGCAGAAGCACAGAGATGAACTCAGTTCTTCTGATTGGGTTTGAAATTTTTGTTTTGCTTTGCTGTCTTGTGTCTAGTTTCACAAACAGTACATCCTGTGGATGCAAGTACCCCTGAAGAAGTGAAGCATTCGATTGCATAGTGAAGCATTCGGCTAAACAATCACCTCTGCAGTGAGTAATAGTCCTTTAAATTGAAAGTGAAACATCAGTAGATACCAATGAAGTTGTGCAAGGAAGGAAGTAATTTGGTCAATTCTTTTATTCGATAGAGACGATGTGACACAGAATTTAGAGGGCTCAGTGTCAAGTTCAGAGGTGCTCATTAACCAACACAAACATAATCTGAGATGATTACTGTTAAATGTAAATGACCCCTTCAGGCTTGATGTCCAAAAATCAAGACTTTTATCTTGGAAAAAATATGATGTATGCAAATTATTTGAAATAACAATACTTTTTAACATTTTTTCTTTTGACTTTTCAAAGAACCATAAATAAATGCTTCGTCAACATGTTACATGGTGATAAATTATAGAACTTTAAATAACTGATCAAGCTCAACATTACACACTATTGCTGAGGAAAATACAACAAGTATTTGTATTTGCTTAGACTTTATACATTAAACTTTAACTGCTTTCTGTATTGTTGTTGGACTTTTCCAGGAAGATTTTTAGTGGTTTTACAATCTATGACCTTTTGCCATGCTTTAGCCAGTCAGATGATATGGGCTTCGTTCCAATGTTCTTTAAATATAGACCTGTACTGAATACATCATCTGCGTTCTCTAGATAAAACATCACTGAATGCTAAATTATTGCTTCTACTGCTGCCCAGTAGAATGCTTAGACATAGGAATGCCTTACACTGTACCTTTGTCAGCAAAGCTTTCACTTCAGCTTCAACAGCAGCTGTGCATGCATCCTCTTAGCAACTCTTGAAGATGTACCTCGCATCTAAATGTGTTGCAGCAGTTCATTCATCTTATGGTTTGCATCCATGTGTGTGCTATGTCAGCAAAATGCATCACATCAGCATACACAGTCTATTAGTGTTCCTATCAGATTGTACATTCTGTCAACACAGACTATGCAAAACGTGATGAATAAAAAAAAAACAATGAAGACAGAGACTACCACTTGAATTCCATGCAACAATCTGCAGAACATCAGGAATACTTAAGGAGATCAATCGCATATTTGGGGGTTTATGATCCGTGGGTTAATTGAGAAGCTTTTAGAGAGGAGGGATATCATATTCGCAATTGTAGTGAATGGCAGACTGACAGGGTTGAGAAATAGTATCAACCCTTGTCTTGTACAGTATGTAAATCTTATAAAAAACAAAGACTTAGTGGCAATATATTAATGCGTAACTCAGTTTTAATTTGCAAAACACATGCATTTATAGTAAATACTGTACATTTCTAACTTCACCGTGTTCAACAATGCACAGTATGCATTAGAAGGTGTATATTATATGAAATATGGATTCAATAACTTTCCAAATGAGTGCAATGTAAGCCAGTGTCAAAGAGCGGTTGTAATTTATGTGTCAACACAAAAAATAAATAGTTTAAAAAATGAAAATAGGTTGTTTTAGTAATGCATGTAAGGCAAAAGCAGGAGTGAAAGTCCACGTGTAAGCTGTCTGGGTCATACAGATGTGATATATTGTACCTTGACAAGTGGAAAGTGTCATAACACAGTGCAAGTTAGGTAGTGGTTCTTTTTGGATTTGTTAGTTAAGGATAAAGTGAACCAGAAATACATGAGAGTTTCTGTTATTGATCTGTTAGTAATGTGCATTGTATGTTTATATAATAGATTGAAAATATGATTTAGATGACTAAAAATTAGAGGACTTAATTATTATCTTATACCACATTTTCATAAAGCACAAAATGCAGGCAAGCTCCCAGATTCCCAGAAAAACACTGACAAATGTGATCAAAACAGACAATAAAAACACGGGTTCCAGGTATGATGATGTATGATGTACGATGCCATCTGACAACACGAATAACCAGAGGAATAAGCTCTTTTTCTGCTTTCCAACAGTTTGTAATGCTTATACACAGGAACATTAAAATGCCTAAAATACTCTGCATTGAATTTATTATCACTTACAGCATTGGTTTGTCAGTAAAATACCCAAGCTGTATAAATGGGTGTATATATATATAGTCAAAACTACAGTATCTCACTAGCATTCTTTAGTAAGAGGAAATAATGGAAATGATGTTTCTAAGGTCCAAAGAGGCAGAGGCAGAACTAAAAGAAAATAAAAACGTACATCTAATTTAACCGGGGGACTAGATAGCAAGCAGCATTTTATGGCATATGATGTCAGTTTAATCAGTGAACTACATACAATACAATTATACAATTTAAATTGAATTTTAAAGTTAATTAACATTCTGTTTGAATATTTAAAACTTGCAACCATAACAATGACCTTTAGTAAGCATAAATTGGATAAAGCACAATTGGATTTGTATTACATAATGCACTTTAATACAGTATGAATTTTAAAATCTGAAATAAAAACTGCAGCAATATTATATGCCAGCATTTCTGCCATTTGCAATTAATATATTTCTAAATAGCTCTCTAGAAAAAATAAATAAAAATCGAAGGCAACCGACTGTAATGCTATTGAATTTTAAGAAATGTTAAATGTCTATAATTAAGAAGTGCAAATGGAAAATCAATAGACAAACTATTTAATAAGATTGCAGAAGAAATAAGCCATTTTGCCAATTAGCTGCTGTTTCTATTACGAACTAAAGAGGTGTAAGACCTTTTTGAAATCTATGTCTGTGAGGAATGGAAAGATAGTAATGCTCTCTCTGGGGAGACTGTGTATGTTTGGATCTGTACTGAATGCATAGAGGCAAATGGGTATTCTCTCAGAACAGAAAGATCAACAGAACCCCACTGGTTTTGACTGTACCATCCAACAGCTAGACAGTAATGCATCTACAGTACCTACAGTACAGTACTGTAGCTGCTCCCAGTGGAATTCAGTGCAGTACCACAAAGCAGGAAACTGTAATTATCTGCTGACAAAATCATACTTAGTTTTTTTTAGCTTGCTGACTGGTCTTAATGGGTACAGAGTAGTTGAAAACAGAAATCTGGGCTTACGTTGATGAGGCTCCATTGTCAGATTTTATCGAACTGCTTGCAAACACTTTAGCAAACTTTAGAACATTGCAGAAAATGAGAAATCCCCAAGGCCCTTTTTAAACTTGCAAGACTTCCGTCAAGAACACTAGTGGAGTGCATCCCAGTTGGTAAACTGGATACCTTTAGATTTCCAGGTGCAGTAACTTAGGAATGACCATCAATGGTGGCTGAACATTAGGCAAATCAGAAAAAGTCAAAAACTTCAGATCATTATGATATCCAACAGTGCACTTTTTAAAACTACAAAGTGTGTTCCCTTTGGAGATTTTAGAAATACACTTTCATTTCACATACAATCAAATTCACAAAAGTGGTGGGTCTCATGACTTTTATAACCAACTGTAGTTTGAAAGATATGTCAGAGGTTCAGAAGGGAGAGGCAGTACAGTAGCAGAACTGTAATGTGCCTACCCTGTGGAGTAATGTGTCTGTCTCATGGATGCATTTAACAGCTGATTACTAATTTTCCAGCTTTGTTGTTTTAGCTGCAGGAAAAAGGGATTCAATCCTGATTCAATTGCCCCTTTATTCCTCCTCAAACATCCAGCTGAGAGCAGGAGGGTGGAGGGGCTCTCTTTTGCCATCTGTGAGGTACATTGTGGAAGAGATGTAGCTCACAGCTAAAGAGTGTAATATCCCTGCTCTCTCCTTTATTAACCACCTGTTACATACAGTATGTATACATTTTGAAAAACATCAGCTACTGTATATATAGTACATATTGACTTATATGCTCTCTGAACCAATTTATCCTTTGGAACTGAGGGAGCCCCAAGTTACTCATTAAATCTAAAAATAACACTAATACAGTATTTTCTCCTCTGAAGACTTGGTGCCCAAGAGTTTCAGATTCAAATGTTTATTACAGGATAACCTTCCACTGCTCTCAATGCCAATTTAATTGGGAAAATACCTTTTTCTGACACTTAGTTGTAGGTCATGCCTTTAACACTATACTGTAAATAAATACTGAGCCCTGTAAAAAAGGGAAATAGAGAGATAAAGGAGAGTTTGTGTCTTGTTGCCGCCATGCACAACTCCTTCTTTAATAAAACACACTGAGAGACATTCAAAAATGCAACAAATGCTACTGGGTCTAAAACTCTTTTGTTCTGTTTTTAGCGCTTCACTTTAGGTATTTCATTCACATTTCAACGTGAGAAACTTTTTCAGTGAGGGAATAATAATTTAAGTACTAATTCTCTTGATGTCCGGCTATTCAGTAGAGCACAACTCTTGCCACTCTGAAATCCTCGGCGGTCAGACCTCTCTCCTGCGTGTTTCCAGTGGCACTTTGCCATACATATATTATTCCAACAATGGAAGTACAAGGAGTCACTGAAGCTCAGCGTAGATTACACGCACCACATATTTACCAGATGTCATTTCTTACAGTGTTATGATTTCATAAAGTGGTGTGACATTGTCATTAAATTCATAAATCCCTTCCTACTTTGCCGAGCTTGTAATCGATGTTACTGAAGGGTTTTGAATTTATATTAAAAAAAAGATGGCAAGGAACAAAAAATAGATGAAGACAATTTTGTAATGCTCCTGATTTATCCAGTGTTCGCTTGAATGATCAAGTAAAAAAAAGTAATGATACTGTATCTCTGGGATGTAATGCAAAGCTGCAATAGCAATAAATGTCCTTTGCCATGAAGGAGGGGGTTATAGACACTCTGCATGATCTTTGGTTGAACCTCAGGCAATTACATGACCCCCTAATGATCCCTAAGTCAAACAGAGTAGTTATCTGATTCTTGCTGAAGGCACTAGTTGGTCCACCAGAGCTGAAAGGCAGAATTGTAGGTTCAGGGAGATGCTTAGCTTTACTGGTCTCATTGAAAGTTAGCTTTAATTACTTTTTTTAAAAACCTTGATGTTTTATGATTAGCATTACCAGCTCTGAATCCTGTTATTCTTGAAGGTACAGTATACTATAGGAAGGTTGTGCAAAGAAAAAACAGAATCACAAGAATATTCAGATTTCAGATTTCAAAATCAAAAATTATTTTTAACCAGATAAAGCTTGATTAGGTCATAAAGAGGCATTTTCATTTTCATACTGTAATGTTGTAGCGAAGGACCTGAGGGGTGTCCTAACACTTTTGATGCAGACTATGCTACCATGAATCATGTAGTTTATACTTCATATTGTAATAGTTTACATTTATTTATAAAGTGAGCTTCATTCAAAAATTCACATAAAAGTTGCTCAGTGGTGCTGCAGTAAACTAAATTCCATTGTGTTAGAAAAAAGGGATAAGAAGTGATAATATCCCACAGCCATGCTCCACTGTATTGATATTGTTTTCTCCAGTAGATGTACTGTACACTGGGTAGCATCATGCATGACAGTAATCACTTTAATGGGCCCATATACAGTCATTGTTCCATCCTTGTGTTATCACAGAAAGACTTTTGCCAGGGTTTCTTTTTATTTTAAGATGGATAGGAATGTAATTCATTTACTTTTAAGATGCGCTATTCTCAGTATTTGGTGGTCACACAGTCACTATTACTACTAAGTCCTATGATTTTTGTGAAAAGGCAAAGACATCAAAGCACCAAATCAAACATCCTCCTGAAATGTTCATGGAATAGAACGAAAATGCTTTTGACCACACCATCAGTTTAAGAGTTCCTTTACAAAATTTATTTTTAAAAAATACATTAATATCTGTCATGTGGACAGCACTTCTGCAATTGTTTCCACTAAGTGAGATATGAAGTTTCAATCAAAGTGCACCTTAGTCCCACCTTTGATTACAGCTACAGAATTCCATTCTTCAACAGTTCACCTTGGCCTGTGTCTTTAGCAGTCAGCGTATTACAAGGCTTCTCCCTCAACTGGTATTTAACACCAGAAGGATTTGGTACTTTATAGGCCTGGATTTGAGAAAAATGAAAATGACACTTCAAAAGGTCAACATTACAAGGAATTACAAAATAACAAAAAAATGTGAATGGATTTGAAGATAAGACAAATTATTATATGCGATATAACAGTCATGAACAAATAAAAAAATAACAAATAGCTACATGTCATTCAATTAAACTCCCTTGTATATACTGTAACATTCTAAGCACCAGGTAATTTTTTTCTACATGAAGAATACAATTCAAAGATGGGTCCTGAGGCCATTCATCTTGTGATCTCATCACTGCTCATCTAGTCAGAAACACCAAAAATAAAGCAGAAATTCCTTATTTTAACTGGTAAAAGCCTGGGAAAACTTTTTCACAATTAACAGCTTTTCCTTGTCTCAAAGTGACAGCACATAAAAAAGAAGGATTTTTGTGAACTCTGGAAAAAGACGGCTTTAGACTTCAACTGTGTAGGTTAAGCTGATAAAAGTTAAAAGTTATCACTTGAAGTAAACTGCGACTGAAGATTGTTCTTAAGAAGCAGTTTCGTCCTTTAGTGTGCCACAGTCAAGGTATTATATTAACTTTTGAAAATATTACTATATATTATTTTGAAGCCCCTTACTTCTTTTCCCAGAATGCCGGCCACCATAATAATCTCCTCTTTTAAAATGTGAAAGCCTTAATAAAATGACTGCTTAGGCCTTTGCTTCCATTCACTAGTCATAAACTACACTACTTAATTTCAGAATCTGTTCCTGTCAGATTTTAGTGCATGAAAGGAAGTCTTAGATGCCGTAAATCTGTGGAACACTCTAGGAAGAGAAAAGAAAATCAGAAAGTATTATTATAATAATAATAATAATAATTTATTTATGAGTGCTTTTCAACACATGCAATGTACTTTACAATAGCACATACAGTATATAATGCAAAACAGAAACAGAAAGTTGGGAGGGGACCTACTGTAGGTAAACTGACTCTGTGTCATAAATTATACCATTGTGATCATTGGTAGTAATATTCACAACACAAATAAACTTTATTATATGATGCTTTTAAAAGCAATCAACTCAAAAGTAAAAAGAAAACTGTTTTAAAAGAGTTTTAAAAACATAGACAATCACAGATTTAGGCAAACATTTTTCACAGACATACTGTAGTTCTTCTCATGAAAGGCTGTTTTCGTCCATTGTGTGGACCCCGTTCTTCAGCAGAATGTGAAGTGTGAGTCTGAATCAGCAAATCACATTTGTTATTCAGAACTAGGTCTATACTCATGTAACACGCCCTTGAAATGTTCATTTGAGCTAGTTCATTTGGTGGTTTATATGTGAGCAACAGATCCTCAAAAGCCACTCTAAAATTCACTGAGAACCAGTGCAGGTTACAGATGATGGCAGTTAGATGATGATGTACAGTATTTTTTTTTTATTTGCACACATGCCATTGGATTTTGGATGTACAGCATGTTTGAGCAGATATTCTATTTAGTAACCCATTATAGTAGGCTAATCCTAATTTAAATAAAAGCATTCTACAGTATGTAATTCAAAGGTTTGATTTGAGTGCTATCAATACTAACAACACTGATGTCACCAGCTTTGCAAAGCTGGTGTTGGGAGCTTAAGAGCAAAACCTCAAGTCTTATCATAGTGTATGCAAAAGAAACAACTATAAAGTACAGAAACTGAATCAATAGCATCTCTCTTGGTTTGCAGATGCATGTGAGTCTTATCATCATAGCTTTGAAACCCAGCTTCACAGTGGTGTCTGACCAAACAGTAGCATGTAAATACTAATAAGTAAAGGTCCTATCACAGAACCCTGTGGAACACCCTGAATAAGTGATACAATAACCATTATCATTTAAAACAGCCCAGAATCATGAATTGGCTTCTCATAGCCAAATAGTATGGTGGCCCCGAAGTGAAATGCACACTTTAAAAAGGAGGCAATCACCAGAAAAAGAAGCAGACACTAGAAAAAGGCAATGCACACTAGAAAAAAGATATATTAAAAAGGAATGACCTTTGGAAACAAAAATTCTAGTACATTCTGACATGACAGCATAATCCTCAAATGTTTTGAATAACAACATGTTTAGTGCACTGGTTCCATTTCTTTCTAAAGTAGGACATTTGTCCCATACATCCTGTAACAAGTGATTTTTTGATCATTTAAACCCTGTGTACAACACAACAGCCAGAATTGGACGTTGTAACAGAAAGGATACAAGACTGAGTGATTGAATAAAAATGTTCAGAAAGAGAAAATTTGTTGTCTAGTATGAAAAATGACGTGCTGCATTGGTGACACCTTTGAGTAATTTCTTAAGAATGTTGGTCAGATGGCCCTCCAATAAGCAGAATGTGTTGGGATTCTGACACAAACTAAGACATCTTTAATTGGGTCGGTTTTGACACCTTCAGTGATGTACTGTCCACATCACTGCCTTTATGTCTAGAATTCCAAGATGGATGCATCTGAACTCAAATGCTGGAGCTTACCTGTCAATAATGCACTGTGACAGGGCTAGGATAATCCACCAATGAAGAACAATTGGGTGGGGAAGAACAAGTCACCTGATGACATTTCAACCAATCACACCAATCATTGTTAATTGATTTAAAAAGTATGCTTTATATACAGTAAGTGGTGGATTAAGAGATACTGTGCATAAACCAGAACTGTTCCCAAGACTTACTCTACAAAAAGAGAAGTTTTGGATGAGCCCCCAATTGTATCGTATCGTACCGTATCTTATCAATGAATATACAGTGGAGCAGCTTTGGGGTGCAAGACTGTGACTGGATCCAGCATTCCTTCTCCATGCAGGTCTTTTAAATCTCTTCAGGTCAAAGTGCCTGGACAGAGTCTACTTTGAATGACTATACATTCAGTGTTTACATGGTAACACTCAAGATTTAAGCTGTTACATCTAAACAGTGTGATAAAAAGATTAATTCACTATAGTAATTATATATTTTTAAAATATAATCAGCAATTAAATCTATTTGAGCAGAAATTTGTATGTATCATGGCAGATCGTATACATGTATCATGTATTCACTTTTCTATTGCTTTTTTGTACATTTTATTGATAAAGTAAGAAAAATTGTGTATTGTAGTCTTTGAATTAATTTGTATGTGTCACATTTTGTTATGATTGATTCCTAGTAGCCATTGAGTACTCTAGGAATTTACTTTTTTTAAATCATTTGAGTAACTTCAGACCATCATCACTACAAAAGATGGAATATGGTTCCATCATACAGGCACAGAGTTATGGTTTAATTAATTGTCATACCTATAATCCATAGCAACTGCATAGTGTGCTTCTTGTAAGATATCTTCTGTATAAAGCACCGAAAATCTTGCATCATCAATCCCTGAAAAATATATGCAAGTTAATAATATATTGTAATGTATTTTGTATTATGTGATTATGAAATATGATTTCATATTTATAGAAATGTGTGATCCAGTCTACTAAGAATAAATACTTGGTGTTTTACAGTGTTAAAGAAAAATATTTTAATTTAATAGAAGGAATAAATGATAAGAGAAAAATATTTGTCAGTGAAAACAAAGTATCTTTGTCACATTGGAAGAAACACTGAAGGATTTATTAAGAAAAGCATTTCTAACTATAAAACATATACAGCATAACACTTTGAATAATTAATTTGCTTGCTTACCATTTCACTGTGTTTTCAAAACATGCTTTTCTTCTACAGTATGTAAATGATCAACAAGAAAGTCTAAGTATTGAAAATGCATTTTCTTTGTGGAAAATTCCAGAGTGAACTCTTACAAACCCAATGAATTTAAAGCAGCCTGAGTGTTAAAAAAGGTTAGGGACAGTAGCTGTGTATTCATGAATAAAAATTACCTAGGCTTTCACAAGCCAGACACCAGACAAAAAGATTATTAATTAATAATATTACTCATGACCACTGTGCCATTTCAAAAACCCAAAGCTAAGACTGCCTTTTTTAAATAAATCTGGAAAGTGTGTACATTAGCATACATAGCGCATTTCTTTTACATGCATTAAATGCATATATTAGCATTTGTAATGTTCAGTCTTTGGAACAGTAAATTAAATTAAAAAACATGCTCAAATATGTACAGTATATTAAATATATTCATTTTTAGTTTGTATTTTTGAACACTCTGCAATACCATATTGAACATTGCTTTAAGATAAAAATAGTAATAACAAAATGTATTAAGACCTAGGGAAGAAATTACATCTGCTGAAATGTAACCTCATATAAGGGCTTACTCAGTGTAAGAAAGTGAAAATAGCTTTTATAATGAACAATGATAATGTATTCAGAAAAGGCTATGATTAAGCATTCTTTGCATATTATGTGAAGTTCACTTGGTTCCTCATATAAAATATGGATAGTTCATAGAACTGTTTGTTCATTGTATACAAAGCAATAACAATCATATCATAGCTTAATGGATAGGTCACAGTATGAAATGAATGTGTGTATGCATAAATATTGATGAAATACATAAACATTCTGCAAAATAGTATGCTAGATGTGCTAGAGTCATAAATGTGTGCTTAATATGGTTATTTCAACACTTTACGATGTACAGATTAAATAAACAAAAAACTAGTTTCCAAATTACTGACAGATTTCCCAAAATATCCCACAATTCTTTCAGTTGTCGGGGATCTCAGAATAATAATATTCTACCTCTTCTGTGGTTTGGATTCTCTGTTTTGTGCTGAAATTATTTTCTTGGTCCATTTTCCTCTTGCAGCTTGCAGCTCAAAGGTTAATTGTGATACAGCAAACACTATCGGGAAATGTAAAGTTGGAAATTTGATAACCTTTGTCACTGCATTTTGTTTACTGTTGAGTGATTTTCTTTATCTTGTACAGAATCAAAACACATCCACTGGGCCTACGGTTCTTAAACGTTTACCATGGACACTGGACGCAGGGGAGTATATCCATCAATTATTTTCCACAGCACTGTATTTACAGCCAATTTTATAACTGGAAAAGCCAGTTCTCAGTACTGCAAAGCCAAAAAACAAACCATCTGGGACTCTAAAAGTACTATTAGGCTATGTGGCTTTTGTGATTTGATTCCTTGCAACCACAATGATATGCTTCCTTCTTAGGGAAAAATAGTTTTAAACATAACGTGGTGGTAAATGTTTTATAAAAATGGCCTAGAAGAGAAAAGAAAATAAGCCCCCGGTTTTGTTTTCTCTGCCTGTAGATAACATAAGTACACATGTGCATTGTATGTGAAAAGGTGAATGTTCATATGACTTAAGTTTTTTTTAATCTGGTGCCAGAAATAAAATACAAACAATAGCAACAGCCATCAAATTTACAGCACTCAGATGACTTGTCTTGGCTTTGTTGTCTTGTTTCCCAGCCAAATGTTCCAATTACCAGAGTGGTTTGATGCCAAACATATTTTTTGACCTTTGTTTCACTAATTGGAGCTGCTTTTGTTCCTGCTTTTCAAGTAAGGGAAAAAAGCTCTCAGTGTAGGTTTGTACAGAGTGCAGCTGTTCAGAGTGCTTCTGCAGTTGTTAGTTTTCCTATTTATGTGTTTCATCCTTACCAAAGCGCTTTTGTCATTCATTCTGGTTTGTGTTGTGAAGCAGCTTTGAGTAAAAGTAACAAGTTTCATTTTTAAGTTTATACAAATATTCACAAACAACACTGAAATTTGAAAAAGTGCAAGGCTGCTCTTGTACTGTACATAACAAACACAGTTGTTGCAGTGAAGTAGCCATTGATAGATAACAAAGAACTCATCTCAGGTAATAACCATAATATGTACCATGAATAAGGATCTGTAACCACAAAGTTATTGACACTTTATGAATGATCTCTCCATGTATTATAGGATTAACACATGAATCTGCAGTCTCTATACTGAAGTGTTACCCGATTTTCTTTAACAAGCTATGTTTACACCTAACAAGTGATTCGGCAGTGGTGCAGTATTTTGGCAATAGTAATACAGTAGTACAGTAGCAATGCACTTGTGCCAGATACATGTATTATATCTCAGATCCTGGTCCATCGCTGCTCTGTTTCTTTATTTTTTGTGAGGCAGCAATAAGAAGCTGCCACAACCCTCTTTATTTATTTTCCATTTTCAGTTATTACTGTAATTACTGAATAATTGGCATTATTGTGAATTACTTAGGGAGTCTAATTGGCTTGTCTCAGTATTGGCACTTAATCATTTTCATTGATGACGGGTGGTTCTGAAACAGTGATAGAGCTGATTTCTAAGTAAAAGTTTTACTTTCCTATTTATGATCCTTCCTTTCCTTGTGTTTTCATTTACCATAGAGCAATTGTTTTAATATTGTTGCAGAAGTAGTCCCTGTAGTGCTATCCTTTAAAAAAGCCACATACTGTATACCAGTATACCAAGCATGGCTTCAGAGGCTTTCCCTACTGTGTAACATGAGCATATTTTTTCTAGTGCTGTTTACTTCAAGGGCTCTCAGTATTCCCTGCAATGTTTTGAGCATTGCAAGGTATATTATCATCAAGCCTGTATATAAAAATGATAATACTTCTTAATAACCCTTACTATTGCTATTCTGGACAACTATTTTGGTTTCATATCATTATTCACAGTTGAAGTATATTCATTGTTATGTAACTCCTCCATTTACCAATTTCCATTATCTCCCTTCAGTTCCCTCATCTGCTGCAGAATTCAGTGCTACTTGGTGAAGCCAGATATGTATGAAGAATATGAAGAACAGGTTTTATCATACAATCCAGTCTTGGAATGAAGATATTTATTACATTTTTTTCATTGCAAAACATTAATATTTTTGAAAAACAGAAATTAACTTTTTCATAAAATTTGGCAGTAACAACAGTAGCTTTAAAAACAAGGTTTAAAAACAATTTGATTGCAAAAGCTGCAATTATGAATCACATGATGCTTGTGCAAAAAACAATAAGATTGTAACACACTAAGAAAACTATTTGTATTTTAATTGCAATAATCGTGCCATGTGACATGCAGTATTTTGAAGAATTATAAATACTTTGCAGACCACTTTGAATGAAGATTCAGGGAGCTTAAATTTCAAGCTCTTTTCTATATTGACTCTCTAAGCTCATATAAGCAATTCACAAACAGCTGTTTGTAAAGAACTCTTGTTTAATGTTACACAGTGGTGAACGGATTAAAATAAATAAAGGCTCTTATTCTTGAGATGGCATAAACATATATCCTCAAACAAGATGGGTTGTTTCCAGAAACCTTCCTGCACTCATTTTCTCTGATCAATATGATGCAGTTCTGTGCCTGTAACTGATGAGCTCCTAAGCTCTTAAAACTCAGCTCAGTGGATGGCAGCAGCAATATAATGAGTGGGACAGCATAATTATAATTTGCAACAGTACATTTTGGGCAAGGAGCAGTTTTAAATTTCAGAGCACGAAGAAAAGATTTGAGAGATGATTGCAAAGTATAATCCCTGTGAGTACCAATTATACACTCCTCAACAAGCTATTATAATGATAACGTAGCAAGTACGCATTTTATTGTTTTTCTGAATATTTGCTTTAATCTGTCATTAAACAAAAGCTGACCTTTTTGGTACAAAAACATTATTTCCCTAATAAATTACAAGTGCTCAAAACAGCTCTCTGACATAATTAAGTTAAAAGTGGTTTTCAAAGTTTAAATTACCAAATTTTTAGGATTTTATTTCCTTTATTTAAGACTTTATGTTCAAATCATTATTTACACATGAACAAGTGATAGGTTTATTCCATGCTGAAAAGAAAAGAAAGAAAACACGGCTGTGGAGCCTTCTTTGGGTGTGAGGGCTCACACCAGCCTAGCTTAAAAGTGAAGCCTCATTTAAGACAACTGGTTGCAAGGTTTTTTCCTTATTCAAACATTTTGGGATTTTATTTAACTTGTGACAAGCAGTAGTTAAAACCTGCGACATACAGCTGAAAAGAGTCAAAAGTTCAAATTACTAAATTAGTTAATTAACTAAGTAACGTACAGTTCTTCTCGGACCCGATGCGGACGACACAATCCAGAATAGTGAGGAAACACCGGGGAGAAAAGTCTTGCAGGAATCGGGGTTCAACACAGGGGGGCGTGTCCTTCGTACGCAGGTGTTCAGGGGGGTGAGTCCGGGGCAAGCAATCCAGTAGAAATCCAAAGGGGGAATCCAAAACGAAAGCAAAAGTCCAAAACCGGGAGGTCCATCCAAAAACAAACAAGATAAAAACAAGAACCGGGGCGGAACCGGCGGAACGGGACCAGACGCTTCCAGGTCCCGGACTCGCACGATACGGAGATCAGATGCAGAGCCGGGATTAACGTCAGCGTCTGGCTTTTAAGGTGGACTGGGAACAGGAGACAGGTGCACAAAATCAAGTCCAAAGTGAAAGGGCCGGAGCGTCCTTAAGGGGGAGGGACTACAGTCATGACACTAAGTTAACTAAGAGCGTAGCTGGAACAAAAACCTGGAGGTCTTTGGTCCTCCAGGAAAACGATTGGGAATCCGTTCTTTAAGAATTTCAGTTTCATTTTTTACATAAGACTTAAAGCTCTGGACATACCGTAAATATAATGAAAATGTGTCACAAACCACATACAAATTCTCTTTGTCTGGCCATACCACATTTTCCATTGCAAAACTTTTTGTTTGAAGTTTTAATCATGTTTGAATATCAGAGAAGAATTCAACACTTCCCTGCTACAAGATTGATTTATTTAAATAATCACACTGCAAGATTAATTTATATAATAATCATACTGCAATAAACATGACAATAAATGCAAACAAAACCCAGACATGCAAAGACATTTAAGCAGGTCTTCAAGAGACAATTAGCAGTATCATAAAATGATGCACTGGAAATACTGTTCTAGCATTTATATTTTTCTTAAAATGGATTAGAAAAAGGAAAGATCTTTAGAAATCCAAGGGTATGTTTTGGCTCTCAGTATGACTGCAGTAGATGTGACACTTGGAAAAAGTAACTCTATGCATTGTCAACAAAAAAATCACCTCCTGTCAACTCTGAAGAGAGACTTGCTTGTACCACAGGGACTATTTCAAAACCACTTTCTGAAGGCTCTTTGAGGAAAGCTTAGCATCTTCTGGTACTTCAGATACCAGGCTCTTCAGCCTCCCAGCAGAACTTACTCTGAGCAGGTATCTTAGAGTCAGCTTACCAATAGTATGTCAATAGCAAATGGGTCTTCTGTCTTGATTCTAAGCCCTCCAGAATCGTCCACAATACACTGTCATAAAATGCATTGTAGCAGAGGCCAGAAACTAATTTGAGCCGGATGCATCTTTTGCACGAAAATCTCCTACTGTAATTAGCCAATCCTCTTATTTTGCTATCATCAGTTTATTAACTATACCAGAATCTAGGCCATTAAAAATAAACATTAAATAAATTATGTAAAATAATATGAGCACATGCCTGCGTAAGCATTGGTTTGTATTCAAAAAGGGGGGGGGGGGGGGGGCGTGTTCTTGACAGGAGTATTGAGTATTAAATAAAATACCAGGAACCTTTTTGTACAGCCTCTTAAAAAAAACAAAAACCACTGTAAGCATCAGACAGTGTTACTGGCTGGTGTCATACGTTCTTCCTGTCGGAATCAATCTACAAAGTGCTAAGGAGCAGATACTGACGGAATTGGGAGTGATAAACTCTGTATCGATTTTAAACACTGTCACTGTCCATTAAGTAATATACGAATTACAGCATGTTTCACTTTATAACTAAAACAAAAAAAGACTGCAGTTGTAATAGATGATGAATGACTTATCTGAAAAAAATATTCCAGAGCAAAATACTGTAATAGAGACCAAATTATATTCGGGGACAATAAGACTTTCTATTGCACAAAAGCAAAAGAGATGTACTGTACCTTGCTTTTAAGGGAAGTATTTAAATTTCCCTTTTTAAAAGGAAGTTGTGTTAGCATGATGCACCAAATGCTACTGTATATACAGTACAGAAGCCTACTGTATGAAGCCAGTTATCAAAGATTAAAGATTAGTTTAAAAAGATACTGTACAGCAGAAAACTGAAATATCATAAGTTAATTGTTTTATCTGTAGTTAATAAATAGAGTATCTTGCAGCTTCAGCTTCAATAGGATTCATCTGTTCAGTCATCAAATCTGCACCTGTTCCAGTAACAGTGAGGAATAAAATACTACAAAATAAAATGCACGCTAAAAATATGATATTTAAAGGTGATACGAAACCTTAGTCATGGGTGATTATTTTCAATTATTAATTATATCTAAAAGAACTGTTTGGGTACGAGAACAACAATATGAATAGTTCATAATAGTTCATTATGTTGTACAAATCCTTAGCTGTAATGGCATAGTACAGAAGCGCATTGCTGCCACCAAGGAAAAAAAATCCTCATTTATCTCATAATTACGAGATAGTAATTCTCACATGGTTTATGTGATCACGCGATAGCACAATTGTCATACTGTTTAGTACCTATATCGCTACGTGCAGTGGGGCTGATTGCATGCGCTGTATAACTGTTCATAACGGAACCATCATTGCTTTGATCTCTAAGTCCCACAAAAAATGGTCCATAGGCTTATAATGATTCTGTTCATATTTGCTAAAAATTGCAAGACTTGATTATGACTAAACCCCAGTCGAAAGTAAATCTGTACAAATTCTGCAGCACTAGACATTGATATGACCATTAAACCGAAAGTGCCAGTGAAGTTCACAGCAGCTTCTAGATGCGTTCAGTGCACAACTTAACAGGTTGTACATACTGTACACTGAAGTAATCATTGCTATCTCGTAATTACGAGATAATTTTTTCATAAATTAAGGGGCAAGGGGGCAATTTTTTTTTCCCTTGGTGGCAGCAATGCACTAGCATCGCATAGTGCTTTTCATTACAAAGAATTGCAGAATACTGTAAGCATAGAAAGGGACCCACTTTGGGTCACCCACCTAGATTGCAAACACTTGGATGTTTTCACACTAGTGTAAAAACACTTGGATCTCTCTTGTAAACAAGAAGGTTATCCCCCCTTACCACATTTGTTGTCTGTGCTCCAATTATGTATATGTAGTTAATTTCTCTGTAAAATTACACTACAGCATACTAAAATAGCAAGGTTGCCAAAGGAAATATAATTGATCATTCTTTGCTGTATGCTAAAGGCATGTCTTCTTGTCTATGATATGACTTAAACGTGATGCTTGGTAATTGAATTGTATAAACATTTATCCTCAACATTATCATGTATCTCTAGACATGACGTTGCTCTCAAAAGTTTTGAGAGAGGTTTGCTGAGAGGCATTCAAAAAGAGATTGGATGCTGCTATAAAACTGAACCATCTCTCTCTGAATTACTGATGGGATGGGCCATAAAGATTAAAACCACAAGGCTCAAGGAGAAAATACATCCCTTTTTACTTTATGGTCTCATTCAGTAGGCAAGTGGATGTCGGTAAAATGCAATGGTACTGTACTTTAAAATCAAATGGAGACAAATATTTTTGATTACGGCTCAAAAAACACAATAAATAAAAAAAAATACATTAAAGGAGACCAGATGGGTGTGCGTAGCACACTTGACCTTTTCTGCCAATTTCTTCACATCAAACCATTAAACCATGCCTCTAGCTGCTTGGGATACAGTAGGTGTTGAAATGGTTCCTTTAATTTTAATAGGGAGAGACAACTCATAACTTGGTGACAATACTCATTACACTATTCCTTGGGAACTTCTAGTCCCTTGTGCTATTCATGTATTAAATGATGATCTAAAAAATTGAAGAACATTTTTAATGTAAAGAGTTATCAGGATGAAAACAATAGTCTAGAGCCCAACACTGCATAATTTGCAATATTCTTGTGATTTTTGTAAGCTCACAGAAAAGACATTTCATTGCCAGCAACTTCTGCTGCATGCTGTATTGTTGTGCATTTGATAAATAAACTTTGATTTGATTTGATTTGATATGCCTCAAGTGCTGACCTATCGAGTATTGGACTATATAACAGAAAAACTTGGAGCAGCCGTTCTCTCTAACTATTGTCAATGAGAAGGAATCAAAAAGTGTTAAGGGAGAAAAACTGAGATTAGATTTTAATAGAAAATACTCATCAGGTACAAATTTACAAAACCCCTGTCAAAAAAGGTCCATTCTCTTAGTGGCAGACTATGCTCCTCCTTCCTTGGTCAAAACAATCCCCTGATCTTGATCCAGTGAATGTGCAGCTCAATGTGAATGTGCACCTCTGCTGAAAGCGACACTACTAAAAAGAGTGGAATGGAACTGGGCTGCAAAGGTCTCAAAACTTCATGCACTGCATGCTGCATGGAATGTAAGCCAATCTTGCCACTTGCAATAAACCACATTTTAACTCTGCAACTCACAACTGGCAACCCACTGAAACTAAGCAGGTATGAGCCTGGTCAGTACCTGGATGGGAGACTCATGGGAAAAACTAATGTTGCTGCTGGAAGAGGTGTTAGTGGGGCCAGCAGGGGGCGCTCACCCTGCGGTCCATGTAGGTCCTAGTGCCCCAGTATAGTGACGGGGACACTATACTGTAAACAGGCGCCATCCTTTGGATGTGACGTAAAACCGAGGTCCTGACTTTCTATGGTCATTAAAAATCCCAGGGCTTTTCTCGAAAAGAGTAGGGGTGTAACCCCGGTGTCCTGGCCAAAATTCCCATTGGCCCTTACCAATCATGGCCTCCTAATAATCCCCATCTATGAATTGGCTTCATTACTCTGCTCTCCTCCCCACTGATAGCTGGTGTGTGGGGAGCGTTCTGGCGCACTATGGCTGCCGTCGCATCATCCAGGTGAGGCTGCACATTAGTGGTGGTGGAGGGGAGTCCCCATTACCTGTAAATTGCTTTGAGTGGAGTGTCCAGAAAAGCGCTATATAAGTGTAAGCAATTATTATTAAATTTCATTTTAAAGGACAGTAAAGCCATATTATTGTTTTTTGTATGAAACAGTGTGATAATAACCTTATACCAGCTAGCCAGCAATGTGAAAATGTAGTGGTCTAATATAATTCTTTTAGATCATACGTGCTTCATAATTCAAGCCATTCCTTAACCATTGATACTACTACTACTATTTGTTAAGATAACAAATGTAATTCTTGTTTCATTTTGTTTTTGTGTAAAAGGAACAAAAAGTGTAAAATGACTTTAAAGGAATCCACTGTGTTCCTTTTAACTCTTCAGTCATTGAATCTGATTGAACACAAATCTCTTTAGAATGCTGTCATATACAGTAGACATTCTTGTATGCACAGAATCATTTCAGAGAAAGGTACTGTATGTGCCTTGACTTAATGAGGCAAAATTGCATATCTGCTCTTAAATTAGCTTCAAGTCATTTTGTATTTCAGATTACAGAGGCAATGCTGCTTTGCAAATGTCAAACAGCATTTTCACCTTGAAGAAATGTAAAATCAATTTTCTGTGTGTAGAGAAAAAAAATACAAGAGTAATTTCAAACATTCCAAGCTTGCGCTTGTTTGCAAGGAATTAACAAAAGCAATAACTATCTCAATTCAGATTTTTCCCCTATTTTGCTTTGTTGTCTATACATTTTTAAAATTTCACAAGATGTCTGTACTGTTTACATTTATAAAATATTCTGGTGGAGACTTGGCCATCTCTCACATATTGGTTGAGAGGACATTGTCTAGCTAGCAAGCCTTATCTTCTGGATTGTCTCTTCAGGGATTTAGGGCCTTTCTTTCTGCTTTGCAGTGTGGAATTAACCTGTACTTGTTTCTTATTTACTGTACATTGGTGCAAGTCTTCCAACAATACAGCAAAATAAATACTATGCCCCTAGTTAGTGGGGAATATGAATTGAAAGGTGCTGTGGGTTGTATAGCTTTTAGACAGATTGTAGTGCTTTTTACTGGAAGTAAGGAGATGCGAATATTTGAGCTTGAGTAATTCTCAGTGACCCATGTTGTCATTGTGGCTGTGTTTCATCTGAAAACCTGAAACTGAGACAGACTTCAGGCCCTTTCCAGACATGAGAACCTACAGTAATTTGTCAGAGAATTTTTAAATTAAAAGCTGGAGTCAGAAAAACTAAGTGTTTTAAGTTCTATTCTTACAAGAGTGGTCTGATTTCTGACTTGATTTGTGTTTATTTGAGACATTTCATAGGCTAAATTCTAATTTGTTAGCAACCAAAATCAACATATACCCTAGTAAATATGAGCCAATTAATTCTGGAACCTTAATTAGGGATATCATTGTTCTGCAATAAAATCAATGCATAACAAAATGAAAATGTTGCAACTACAAGTTACATGATTATAACGCTTCTGTTCTTTATCAATTAATCCATTATATTTCAGAAACATTTCACTGGAATTAAATCCAGAGATAAGGTTATTAGGTTTCTTCATACCCATTCTCTAATTGAGCATGATGTGTGGCACAAAGCAACGTCATGTTCGAAATAACTTCAGAAGGTGTGAAATCAGGACAGAAACATCAATAAAATATGGTTAAAATACAAAATATGTTAGAACCTATTCAGCTTTTGCCTTTTACCACTGCAATTCATCAAATGCTTCTTCTTAAAAAAAATACATCCCATACTTTGAAATAAATGGACACAGTGATGCAGTAGTCATTTTTTTTGTTCTGCATTCTGTTCCTTTTAATACCCCCAAGGTCAACTTGATGACAAATAAAATGATGTAGCTGAAGGTGTAGTGCCAGTCCTTGTAACCTTGCTTTTCCACTAGCTAATTTGGTGTGTCATCAGCTTTAGTTTGCTGAGAGTACCATCTGTCTTGACTTTTACTAGTTACCAGAGCACCATCTGTCTCAACCCTGTAAGCACTAGAGCTTTTTGCACAGTCAAGACATTTGGGAGTTCAAAAATAAATTCAAGATAATGCATTAAGGGCAATCATATGGTGTAATATACTGTACAAAGCAAATTGGAGGAATAAACAAAGGGCATTAAAATTGCTAAAGATTACACTTCCTTTACTAAAAATTTAGGCATTTGGTCAATTACACAGTGTACAAATGTATTAACATTGAAGTACTTGTAGAATGCACCTACAGCGCCAAGAATTGACACTTATTCTACAGTTTGGGACATACTGTAATTAGCAAACAGGAAAAAAATGTGTCTCCATCTTAAAAAATAATTAGGAAGGAAAATACAATAGGAAAAACCTTATTTCCTTGTAGTCTGTTCTCTGAGTTTGAATTACTTTTGTACCTCAATTGTCATTTTAGCTTAATACATTTATACAGTATTTAAAATTTTGTACATTAATTTAACTAAAACAGCCTCATAGAATAAGCACATCTTAATTCTGTCCCAACAATATGATATTTAGTTCAGGTGGGTAGCTGCGTCAGCATGCGTAGGGTGAAAAAGAACAAGTAATAGGTTTATTCCATGCTGAAAAGAGAAGAAAGAAAACACATTTCGGCTGTGGAACCTTCTTTGAAGGCTATTCCTATTACCTATTACTTGTTCCTTTGCAATTTAATATTATATTAATTTATATGTTTTTTTAAACATAATATACCCTGCTCCCAGATGATAAAATGATAACACTAGAGGTACAGTATAAGATGTCTAATAAAACAATTTTTAGAATAAAGAATAAAACAAATTCTTCAAATTCTGCCCTCCTTACTGTCCCCCAAGCCCGTCTACATTGTATGGGCGACAGGGCCTTCTCCTGCTATGCCCCCAAGCTCTGGAACTCTTTGCCCAGGGATATTAGAGAGTCACCTTCTCTAAACTCCTTCAAATCCAGACTCAAAACCTTCTTCTTCAGAAAAGCCTTTACTGAACTGGTTCCATTCTTCACCCCTCTGCTCTTCTTAGTACCACCTTCCACGGTCTCCTCTATTGTTATTGTTGTATTGTTGTAATTATAATTGTGTCCTATCTTGTGAAATCTTCTTATTTATTGTTGTAGTCTTCTTATTTATTGTTATTGTCATCCTGTAAAGCGCTTTGAGAAGCCACCTTTAAAGGCGCTATATAAAATAAAGTTTATTATTATTATTATATTATTAATTAATCAATACCACATCAAGTGTTCCCAAAACAGGATACACAGTTCAATCATACAAGCCATGTTCGACATCTTTACCAAAATGAAATGGGGACTAAATACAAATGGAAAAGCAGTACTGGTACGGCCACCATTAATGTCAATGACTACTTGGAATCTGCAGCCTGGCTATTCCATGTGTGTGATGGCTGTCACTACTGCTGTCTGAAGGCAGATATGGAGCTGTGTGATCCCCACTGTTCTTTTTTTTTACCAGTGAAAGTACATATGGATGCCCTAAATATGGCCTATCAGTGAAGATTACGACTGCTATTTTAAAATCTCAGAGGTGCGCCAATGTCGTTTTTGTGAAATCTGAAGCAGTCTGCAACAGCTTGTTGGGACATTCCAGTTAAAAGCACTCTCAGCACTTGATTGCACTCATCACTACATTACATGATTGAGGCATCACTGGAACACACATTCTTTTTTTCTGAATTTATGGTTGATCAACATGTGTTCTTCAAGGACTGCACATATACTGCACAATGTGTTGAATTTCATTGAAATCATCGAATAAACTTCACGCATGCAATTATAAAAAATACATTTCTTAATTTTGGTGGTATTAGGCATTAGAAGATCTACATGTACAGATGTCGCTTTATATATAGTACATGAAATAGAAATTCCATCAATCAATTGGTCATATGGTTCCTTTTTACAAGCAGCAGAATACAGCACAAGATTGATGAATACTGTGAAGCTTAGGGAAAAATCCTGAAGCACAGTTTAGCGGGGCAATTTTATACTGGTCATTCACCCTCAGAGGATGGAAACAAATTACGTTCTACACATATTTCAGTCATGGGGGAGTAGTGGTTATTTTATTCTGCTGCTACAGTGTAGGTAGATCCCTGGATAGATACGTTTATGCTTGTTTTCTGTTTTTCTGTGTTTGTTGGGGTTTTTTTTGGACTGATCACTTTGCGTAATTGTTAAAAGAGGATGTTGCTGTCAAAATGTAATCCCAGCTGCGTGGACCCTTTAGGTACAGATAAAAAAATATTCAGCCTCATCTAGCCCCATCCCAATCGGTGGCCTGTACCCTGAGGGGCTAGCTCTTTAATGTACAATTCTGAATTGGAGACAGATAGGAGGAGGCTGCCATAGCAGGTACTATGGAGGAAGGAACTGCAGAATGTTTGTATTGTGATGAAATGTAAAAGATCTCACATATGAACAAAGGCATTTTGTCAACGGGAAAGCAAATTAAACAAAAGAAATGAAGATATACAGTAAGTTGACAATATGATGGGCACACCTAAAAATGTGACCCAGATCCCTCCAACATTATTACATTTTTCTCAGAAGAAGAAGGGGGAAGCAGTATTTTCTAGCACTGGAAGCTTGGAATAAAGGCATACAAATGCTTTCTGATTCTTGGTGACATTCAAGGTCATACACGCTTCTATTTTTTACCATAAATATCTGTAGAACACCTGTTAAAACTGCACCTGTAATGTCACATTCTTCTACTTTGCTTTTCTTTATTGCTGAACAGCAGGACTGAACAAATTTGTAGTCAACAGATGAGTTATGCTTCTCTGAATATCAAATGGTTTTGGTTATTTTCTCTATGTTTGAGCCCAGGGCTGATTTCCAGTACTTGGTAAGTTAAGCAGTGTGTTTTACTCATATACAGTCTTACATTCTTTCTTTGTGTTTCAGCCTAGATTTGCATCCCCTTCAGCAATAGGTCACTGAGCTCATATGATGCATCTGCCAGTCATTTAGAGATATTCTGCAACCCAAGAAAAAATAAAATGATCAAAACTGTTAATATGGTGTGAAGACACTGCTGTAGTGGTTTCTAACACTATTGAGTCACCCCCCATAAAGTATTCTGTTAAAGCATCTAAATGGGAAATTAATGAAGACTGATTGAGTGAAGTGTAAGGTTTTCAAATGTATCTGGGCAAACTGAAATTATTATTGAATTATGAATATATTTGTATTACCCAACCCTTTAATTCGGTCCTTGATCTAGGATTTGCTTTAGATATAAGGAAGAAAACATTCCAACAATTATGCTTTTTGAAATAGCAGTCGATAATCTTATTAAGTCATACCTGTAACTAGAAATTTTCTGCAAAAAAGCATGTTGAGCCGTTGGCACTGGTGAATATTGGCACTTCCCTTTGCTGCTGGTATTCCCACCTCAAGTATTTCCATTTGCGGTACATTGTCCTACAGGAAATCACATCCCTTCAGCTAAGGTACCAAATATAACCTGTGCTGTATCAGTTCTAAGTTTTATAAATGAGGTTAGTTCATTTTTTGTTAATCTATCATGGCATGTAAATGATAAAAGTGGTGAGTGAAGCAGGCATAGTGCAGTAAGCACATGGAAGAGAAGCCAAAATATTCAGCAAGTCAGTGTTGTACAGAAGAGGCAAAGTTTTAAGTGCTAAAAAGCTGGTAATGGCTCAGTGCCAAGGCCGGCTGTAGTTAGAAGTAGCAGCACTCAAGGTCATATGCACTAGAGGGATACATCAGTTCACAATCAAGTTAAAGAAAAATGGAATGTTGTTAACGACTGCAAAAGTGACCTTAGTGGTTCCAATTTTGAGCTAATTTCTAATGCTTGGTAAGTTAAGCAGTTTTTAACTTAAAATTGCTCTCACACGTGTGGTTCACTCTAGTTTTCTTTTTATCCCCTTTGGCAACAGAGGTCATTAAATATAACCAGAAATGGGACTTTTATATTTCTGATTTGAACCTTCTGGGGACACAACAGGCAGATTTATCCTCAGTGACTCCCTGCAAAAACCACTCTGATTGCCAGATGCCACAGTACTGAACATGAACCCATGAAAGGCTCTTTATACTATGGCTCCTGGAACTGTCAAATCACAATTTAAGATAAACCACATTTGAATTACCTTAAAAAGTATTACAATTTTGATTAATAAAATGCAAAAAAAAAAAATTCATAGGAAAGTCACTTGGGTAGTATTGGGTCTGTGAGTCACTGAGCTTATGTCTTGAAATTCAGGACTGCAGTGTCTAAACTATATGTGTGTGCCCTGTGATGACCTGGTATCCCATCCAATGTGCAATCCCACTTTATCCCTTTGCTTCCTGGAAGGGCTCCAGATTGCTGCAAGTCCTACTGGGAATAACAGGCTTTTTGATAATGGATGGATGGAATCACTGTTTTCATTCCAATGATCAATTTAACAACGTGCTGTTGGACCACCTATTGCATAATATATTAAATGCGCACAAGTGCAAATACCAAACATTATTTATTTATACAGTGCAGTGTATCTTCACAGTACCTCAGCTTTTTTTAAACTGTCAATTACAGTACTTCACAAAAACCTGTTGAAAAAATATTAGCAGTGCCTGAAAGATATAACACGTTTGTAATATGGTAGTCATGATCAGTCTAAAGATTTGTTTCAGGGACAACATTCAGAACAAATACTAACTGGTAAGCCTGGATTTATACATAAGGTTTCTTTATTGTATTTTTTTGTCAGGTGAAAACCTTTAAAACACTTGTTTATTTATCGTAGTGAAATAGATTCTCCCTTGGCAGCTACTTCCTCCAGACTGAAACATAAATTCAAACAAATTTATCCTTTCTGTTTTGTTTAAAATAGTCGTTAAAGCTAGGTTTCGAGCTACCACTGCTCATCCTTCTCAATTCACAACAGGTTGTCAGTCTGATATACTGTCTATTTTGTTCAATTCATTCTTTTGTTAGGGCAGCAGTAAGAGGAAGCCAAAGAGTAAATAAGATAAAATAGTCACATTTTCAATGTACTTTTTTATCAGGATTACTGCTAATGGTTTGTAGTCTGAAAGGGAGATGCATTAAATTGAATTATGTATGTATATAATGTATAAGAAAAACATCATGCTGTGGTATATATTTCTTTAAATTAAAAGCCCTGTTTTTAGAATGTACTCTTCTACCCATTATAGGGAATGGAAGGGTAGTATTCAGGCACCAGAGGAATTTGATCAGCTTCCTGTGGATAATTCTGATGTCTAATAAAACTGAGCAAAATCTTGGTTTTGCCTTTAATGGAAATGAAAATGTGCCTCAGGGATTTATTTCTTGATTTCAGCTAGAAGGAGTGATGGAGAACACATTGTAGAAATAGGCATCTTCAGACCAACCTGAAAAGAGGCAATGTACTGTAGCTGCCTTACCTTTGGGGATTATATATGTGAGAAAATGTTAGTGTTAGAATACTGTATCTCTTGTGAGGCAGTTGTACCTCAGTTTGAAATGTCATCCATATAGAGTACAAGGCTTCCATAGATTCACTAACAAAACATTTTTCATTTATTATCATCATATGAGTGGCAAATTAATAAAATTAACATCATGTGTATAGTAAGATACTGTATCTACATTTTTATAAGAAGATCAAGCAGGAAGCTGCATCAGCATGCGTACAGTAGGTTACAAGGGAACAGGTAAAGGTTTAGTCCATGCTGGAAACAAAAGAGAGAAAATGTTTCGGCTGTGGAGCCTTCAGGTGTGTCTCTCTTCATTTCAGCTTGAAATAAACCTTTACCCGTTCCTGTATATTTCTATAAGTTTACCAGCAATGCCTTTTATGGTTCTTTTCTTGCACTTCAAGCATTATCAGCAAATCTGTGTCAATCCAAAGGTGAGACTCGATAGTTTCAAGCTAGTGCATATCGTTTTTGTTTAAATGCAGATTTTTTTGTTTTCTCCTGTTTTTTCCTTTTTACTTTGTGGCCCACAACACACATAAGAAAGTGAAGTACCTGTACAGTATATGGTAATTAAACACATGATACTAGAAAATGTTCAACAAGAAGTTAGAAGAGGTGACTCCTAGGTTTTGTTTGGCCAAAATGAGTAGGCAGTTTTAAAATCTTTTTCTTTTCCTTTTGGGGTAGCATCAATATTAATTGCTTTGAAATGCAACACATACAAAACTTTTATTTTCTTTCATCTGTCCCTTAGAGTAAAAATGGTGGTAGTGGAAAAAGAAGTGGAGAGTAAAATTATGTCTTTACCTGAGAAAGTTTTGCAGTTTGATAAATTAGTGAAGAGCAAAGGCACATCTTCTATTGGTAGGAAATATAGTGTGAAGAAGTCTAACGTAAGAAATGTGAGGAGAAAATAATGTGTTTCCCCTAACCCTATATATTTTCCATTGACAATTCTATTTACACATTGTGTTTTTGTGGATTGCAGTCATTTTAAAGAATATAACCCTTGTGGTGGGTGAGATTTTACTGTATAAACAGTTGTAGTGGCTGCAGATTATTGTTTGCATTTCCATGATTATCATTTGCATTTCTAAAATTCCCTTCGACTCTCCTTCAAGCCAAACAATAATCTGCAGCCTTCAAGCCATTCCAGTAAGAGTTTTGGTCATGCTGTCTGCACTTCCCACAAAACAAAATCAGTATTATTATTAATATTGCAAGCACACAAAAACATCACAGTGGCATTTTAAGAAAAGGAGATACTGTACAAGAAGAGAACAGAGAAAGATAAAAAGACTCTTCATTACTCTTTGCCAAATGATCTGACTTGTTTAGTTATTGTGGCGATTCAGCCCCAAACCTGGTTTGGCGGAGGATCGCCACACAGACAAGGCGGAATGCATGTACAGTATGCAGCTTCACAAGGCAGAGTGCTTATTGCCCCTTAGGTTATAAGAGTGTGCTTCACTTGGGAGAGATAAGGAGGGAGAGAGACTAGAGACAGAGAGAGAAAGGGGGAACACAGCCTCCTGTAGATTGCCGTGCAGTCAAAAGAGGAAGGAAGCTAAGCACCACCCCTTATGTAGGTTACAGTGAGGCAGGGGAAGCTGCCAGGAAGCAGGGTCAGGAGGTTACAGCACGGTCCAAGGTCTCGGGGGAGCAGAGCACTCAGAACACTATGTTATTGATTACTTGCCAGCAGCTATATGCAACTCAAAACTGGCAACCCACTGAAGCTCAGCAGGTGTGAACCTGGCCAGTACCTGGATGGGAGACCTCCTGGGAAAGCTGAGGTTGCTGCTGGAAGAAGAGTTAATGGGACCAGTAGGGAGCACTCACCCTGCAGTCTGTGTGTGGTCCTAATGCCCCATTATAGTGATGGGGACACTGTAATGTAAAAAGGCGAGATGTAATCAGGTGAGATGTAAAACTGATGTCATTGAGAATCCTAGGATGTTTCTCATCCCTTCAAGAGTAGGGGTGTTGATCCCAAAGTCCTGGCCAAATTTCACCCTGGCCTTTACCAGTCATGGCCTTCTAATAATCCCCATTTCTCCTCCCCACTAATAGCTGGTGTGTGGTGAGCAGACTGGTGCACTTTGGCTTGCATAATCCAGGTGTGGGCTACATACTGTATGGGTGGTGGTGGAGGGAAGTGGAGGGAAAACAACCGCTTAGCACAGGGGTGACCAGACTGGACTTACCCTATTTAACAGGGTCCAGTCTGGGGGAGCAGGGAGCAAAATAAGAAATTAACATGGTAAAAGGGTCAGCCTGCCCCGATAGAGATATGTAACAGTACAGACAAAAAGAAAAAGAGAAATAACGACGGCCTTACGCTGGTACAATCCCTCCAGGACTGCTGGTGAAAATTCCTCCCTTTCCAGGGGTAATAATAATAAGAAGAAGAAGAATAATTCCTTACACTTATGTAGCACTTTTCTGGACACTCCACTCAAAGCGCTTTACAGGTAATGGGGATCCCCTCCACCACCACCAATGTGCAGCCTCACCTGGATGATGCAATGGAGAGCAGAGTAATGAAGCCAGTTCATAGATGGGGATTATTAGGAGGCCATGATTGGTAAAGGCCAATGGAAAATTGGCCAGGACATCGGGGTTACACCCATACTCTTTTGAGAAACGCCCTGGGATTTTTAATGACCACAGAGAGTCAGGACCTCAGTTTTACGTCTCATCCGAAGGACGGCGCATGTTTACAGTATAGTGTCCCCGTCACTATACTGGGGCATTAGGACCCACATAGACCGCAGGGTGAGCGCCCCCTGCTGGCCCCACTAACACCTCTTCCAGCAGCAACCTTAGTTTTTCCCAGGAGTCTCCCATCCAGGTACTGACCAGGCTCACACCTGCTTGAGCTTCAGTGGGTTGCCAGTTGTGAGTTGCAGAGTGATATGGCTGCTGCGTAACCCTGCTCATCCTTTGAGGGCTGTCCAGTGTGCTTTTATAGAGCCCTCACAGCTGGGGCTCATCCCCAAGCAGCTGGAACAGCTGTGACTACTAAGGCAAGGTGTTGCCCTTCATCCAGGGCCCTGCCCCCACACACCCCTGTGTAATGCCACAGTAAGGATTATTTGTTTACTTTAAAACTCACTTGTACTTTCACATGAGCTTCTCTTTCATTCTTAGTAGCACTAAACACTGAAGTTTTATTCTTGTTTACGAATGCTGCTGAGGTGGTCTATTGTGGCATTTGTTTCAAGACGTGACCTTTAACAAAGCTACGTGTACATGCTCGTAAGATGTGTGCCCCTAAGACCTCGACATTCACAAGAAAACCTGAGCAGAACAAAAGGACGAGCTGACTCAAACACCCGAGCTACAGGTGGTCATTCACATTCAGATGTTCTTTTTCAGACACAAAGGAAACAAACACAACATCCAGGTAAAGAGAAAACCGAACGTAAGGGTTATCTGCTGCAGAATTTTTCTCTTGCCCTTATCAAAGTTGTCAGGCTGTACTCTACATAATACCTGAATGGCATAAAGGTCAGAGGGTCACCGTTCTGTGAAACACGTCTTCACTTCTAAAACAAGTGGAGCAAGGATGGCAATGAAGTATTAGCAATGCACAACGTGGCAGTCTGTAGCTAATGTATAATGGCCATTTCATTTTCATTATTGTGCGTGTTAGTTTTATTTCCTTTTTATTTCTGTTGGTGTAGACCCAGAAATGTCACTTAAATTACATTGTTAATATGTTATAGTGTGCAAATAAATGCAACTTAACTGCATTAGCCATCTACTAGAACTTTTCCCTTATATGCTTTTTGAATTGTTGGGTGTGCATGGCTTTTTTTATACCCCTGACAGATCTTATGGTTTGAAGTTGTTTGTAAATTAGGCTAAATGAAAAAAAAAATTCTCACAAATTTCAGAAGACCAATTTATTTTACTGTAGTTTTGTGGCTTAGCTCTCTTACCAAACAGCTAAACAGCTTTCCTCAGATTATGCTTTACAGTATGTAGTGTCTGGCCAATTCAGTCTTGCTTTGGACAGAGTCCACATTCTTGATTAAGAAAATAAACACATTGAGTTAAAAAGGAGATGTTTGAAATTTGTACAGGAATATGGTTTATTGCACACTTTGATTCAGGAAGGCAGTTAATTGTTTTGAGAAGAGAATGTCAGGGATAATGCAGTTTCAGATGCTAAACCTGCAGGAACGCTGCCTTAAAAGCAATCTAAATGTTTTTTTTATGCCACGGCTGTAAAGTGAAGCATTGTGGAGGAGAGATTCTTGTTTTCAGCTTTCTAGGCATAGAGATCCAAAACCTGTGTAATTTGTTTTCAGTTTTATAACTTACTGTTACATTTCCTGAAAAAACACAAAGACCATTTTAATGCTGCTCAGGAATGCATGTTATTTGACTGATGTACAGTACAGTATATAAATCATTGTCATAAGCATGCATGTTGTAAAATGTGCAGATAAAAGTAAGAGGCTCAGACAAATTATTTATATGCCCATGGCTCATCTGCCAGTAATGTGAAAATTACCTCTTTTGTCAACATAGGACGTATTTTAAGAGATGGCATTTTTTCCTGTTTACAACACACAAATCATACCAGACACACTAACAGAATTAAATTTGCATAACCAGAAGTTTAAATTTGTCCCATGATTACCACCCATGGGTATAGCTGTGGCATTCATTAGTAATGAAAATCTTCACAAATCCTAATTTGAGATCTTGGAGAGGAAAATCTGTTCCAGTGTGTGATTTCTAGCAAAACTGACACATCTGACAGCTCTGTAAAATCTTACATAAATCTGATATTACATCATATAATTTCATATTCAGTTATGGTAACATGTTACAGTTTAATAGCTTTATTGTAAGACAAAGTCAAGTTGTGAGGTATTTCTACTGTAAGTACGTTGACCTGATGCTAACAAGAAATTGCTGTTTAACGATATGTCTGCATTTAATGCTAACCAACATTCATAGCTCCCCTGTTGTACATTTCAGGTGAGAAATGAAAATTTATCAGCAGAAAAACGAACATCACAGTGCACCTGCAGCACACAGGATGCTTCAGACCTTATCAAAAAATAAATGGAGGTATAACTGATGACTTTCCTGTTTCCATTTTCTTCACTTCATTATTCCCTTATCATATTCCATGTAGCTCTGATGTTGTGCTCCCTATTTTCTTGCCCCTATTGGAGCTGCTCTGCAGTGAATCATTTCAAACCTTGTTTGTGTTGTTTCTCTTGCCAGGCTGCTATTTGCCTCTGTGCTCCCTGAAGACTTTGACAAACCTAATCTTCAAAATATGTGAAGCAGAATCACATTAAAGCCACCTGTATGAAACCGCTTAGGATCCAGCAAATGTGATATTGTTTTCTCCTCCCCTCCTTGTTTTTTTAACTGGATTTTGTGTTATGTTCTGAGTTGTTTTTAAAAAGATAAGCTCTTTTTTGTTCCCTTTCCATAGTTCCCTTTTGTAGAATTTCGTACCTGCAATATTGTGTGTTGTTGAATCACTGAATACTTATGAACAAGACTGCATGTTATTTCCCTGAGCTTTAATAAACTCGTCCAGTTATTGGTTACAGAAATTTTTCACATGCAGTAGCAATGCATTGCACCTGAAAGATTTTCATTTTAAAACATAACAGATATTAAAAGAGCACAATAATGTCTGTGTATTAATGAGTAATGAAAACAATAAATGTAACCAGTCCTGAACATCTTGCAGATGCACCATTTCTAGAAATGGAAGAAAATGAAGAACACATTAACCACGAAAGGAAAACATTGCCCTACTCAGATTGTTAGCTCATCCAATGGTTTACACAGATATACTGAAACGTTTTTGAAATGCATCCATTTTTTTCACAATGGATTAATTGTAATGTGTGCAGGATAATAAAAAGTAACCTATTTGAATAAAATACTATGAAAGTGGTCTTCCTCTAAATCTTTTTCTAGATCTCTTCGTCATTCCTTCTCTTCCTCCCTAGGCTACTTGCCCCCTTCTCTCACTAAACCAGCATTCCGTCTCTTCACAGCGATCTGTTCCAAGACCAGGCTTTCTAACAACCTCCTGTTCCTTGGTTCCTTGGAAATTTAACACTTTTTCCTTTGACTCTGACACCATCCAGAGTAACACTCAGAGACGTCTACAACAATTTTCACAGAAACTAATGCCCCCTTACCGTTCTCTCCCTCAAACACCCTTTCTGACAACAACATCAAAGAAGCTAAGACATTTTTACAGCTAACAACTCCACACCATCTTCCCTTTATAACAAATTTCATCAGATTCCTCAACTCTAAGTTCTACCAGTTCCTTACTTCAGAGAAGGATAAAACCACATTTTGGGATCTGTCATTCACTCAAATGTGAAAATAAAACCAATATTTTTCAGCATAGTCATGCTTGTGGTCAATCAGGTTTTTGTGTGCTCAAGCTAATTATTTTACGTTTCTCACAATAAAATATACTGTAAGTACAAGGAAATCATAGGAACTGTTGTTAAGGGAAAATAACTCAAATTTTTATTTTGCTAACAATTTTCATAATGTTCAAGCAATTTATCAGTTATTTGTCATTCATACAACAATGTATGTATATTGCTGTACGCTACAGTATATATTTCAGCTAATTCCAGAGTTATTGCGGTTATTCAAACAAATAATCTTCAGATTACTATAAACCCAGTGGTAATAAAACTGTAAAATCAGTATTTCCATCTCAGAACACTCATTTTTATTTTATGGTATTCCTTTTAAAATGAATAAAACAATGACTGAATGAGAGCTGAGACAGCTCATTTTGCTCTTTGAGCAAAATAAATTAACCAAAATGCAATTTGTTCATGACACGTACAGTATGGAAAAAATGCAATGTGCTGATTTCTGCTTATCAGCTGAATAATCAACATGCAATCTGCTCACCAGGGAGTTACACTTGAAATATAAACACTTCTGCTTTCATTTTCTATTAATGGTATTTTGTGTTTTGTTTTGTATAATACACTGATGCTATCAAATTAAAGAAAAAAACTGTTCTTTCAAATCTAATTTATTTAATGTTATTTCATCGTGTATTTCATAAACTCTTGTGCTTAATATTATAGACAGTCACCATGAATCCAAACATATCTTATTCTAGATAATACAGGTTATTGAAAGAAACAAACCATGGAAACTTTGATTGACATAATGGCCTCAGACACCTGGCGTGACAACATAAAATAGCACATTAACTCTGAAATAAATGAGTGAATGAATCTGTGAAATCAAGCAGTGACAGGAGAAAGAAAGCAAAACATTGTGTGCTTCTGTTTCTGCTGTAGATCACTGTGTATAATCTTCATTTAAACAAAAAATTGACAAACTTTTCATTTAATTGGATTTCAGCCCATTTTAAATTACCTGTTAGAGGTTAAAAAGTCCCCTACTTATTTTAGAAAAGCTGGCACTATGAAGTTTACCCAGTGCTTTAAAAGACATACTGTACAGTATATGTAATATCTATAGAAGGCTAAGAGACATGGAGCCTGGGACATAATGCATTGAAATCTACATTACTCTTCATCAGCTGATTCTTACAGATGCCACAGCAATTTTCAAACATACACACAACGCCTTTCAGGAGTGCCCATGATTACATTTAATTCTCGTTATTCTTTAAACAGTTTTTCTGTTGCAGAGAAATACAATTTTCCCCTCTCCCGGCTGCCGGCTGTTGTGTTTCTGTTTTTTGTGACTTAAGGGTATCGAGCAGAACTTATGGGAAATTGTGTTAAGGTTTGATGAAATCATATTGTGTGGACTTAATGATACAGCCCTACTTTACTGCTTTTGAGTTTTATTATTTTTATATGGGCAAAAATGCACGAAGATGTTCAGTTACTTTGTGTTTGTTATTGAGGCTTCACCTTATGATTTCAAGCTTTATTTTCTTCCTTATCTTGCGCCGAGGCCACAGTCTAAAAATGGACTAGAAATCTTTCTTTTTTCCAGTTGTTTTCTTTTTCTGTCTTTGCTCTTGCCTCGAACCTTTTATTAAAAAAGTTTAAAGGTCTGGGTCCCTGTTCAAAAGCATTACGTCTTTCTGTTCTGCACTATTTGAAAAGTGTCTGAACTAATAAATGAAAGTCCTAAACTGTTAAAACATTATAAAGGTAGTTCATAGAAGCAGCAGAGTTGAATGAAAGGAGCGCAGAAAGCTGCATAATGAAGCAGACAGGATTCTCTGTAGACGCTAGCATGCAGCACACTGTCACTTGCAGGGCTCTGTGGGGAGGGCTAATTGCACCACTTGCACTCCTTCCCTTCACTCTACTGACAGGATGCCGATTTCAGGCTCCTACTAATTAATCAATGGACTGAGCTGCTAAAGGGAACGTGGTCCTGTCATGTAACTGGAGCTGTGAGACTTTGAAGTTTTCAAAGCACATCTTGTTTTTGCTAATAATGCTCTTGTTAAAATTATAAGCAGGTGGGTGATAAGGCGAGCCTCTCACCGTGCTGTCTGATCTAATGTTTTCATTAGCCCATGCCATTCACAGAGAGTCCACAGGCAAGCCCGAGGGCTACTACCTTCATCTGCAGCAGAGGCTCACAATGGCCTGAGATCAGTGGCAATGAAAGACACAGAAATTCAGAAAAGCCGAAAGAATTATTAAGACAACTTAAAACAAACTGCAATGACACCTTGATGGAAAATAACTTGTTTTATTACTTTTGGCCGTGACTCAATTTTCCTGTCTGTTCTGTAATCTTATCAGAAAGGGGCTAAGCATGCTGTGGCTCTGTGAATTAACATATTGATTGTCCAATTCTCATGTATTCACGGCATTCACTAAAGTCTGCTTATTTCTTACTTTTAATTTTCTATGCCTGCTCATAGCTGTGTTAGATTTTGATCTTTACAGATGTTTTGTTTTTTTCATCTTGAAAATCACCCTAAGAAAACTTGCCTCTATGATTATTTCATTATCTACAGTATAAATAAACAAGTTCAAAAATAAAAACTTGGCCAGACTACCTTTTTGTGTCAGTTTACTAGTAATACCCAGACATGACCCTTCAACCTCAACAGCTACAGTGCTGTCACAGACTTAACAGAATCTGGCTTTCAGGCAGACTAAAGGGTCCGACTAAAGGGTTTGTTGATCATGATGAACTATGCTAATCAATGCAGAGAACTATGAACATTTGGAGCACAATTCTATTATTTCTACACTTTGCTTTATAATATTGTTTAAAATGGCTCATTAAAGACTCTCCTGGGGATTGATAAATGCTACAGAATTCAGTGAAGCACTGCCACTTGGGTATATACCACTTACATGATAATGTACTACAGAACTCTGCTGTAATGAACGGTAATAGAATTTTTTAAACTTCCTTCTGAAGATGCACACGACTGACACCCTGGGATGCCCATTTGTGTCTTCATATAACTGGCTAATTACTCACACCTCTGCTTTCATTGACAGTTTAATGAGACCACTTGTTGAGGGTCTTCATTCATAAATAAAGGATACTAACAATGCTCTCCATCCATTTGACAGCCTTCGGTTTTGCAGTCTATGATTCTTTTATCTTCGCCTTGCACAGCACTGTACACTGCCATTCCAGAGGATGACGGGCTCACTGCTTTCAGACTCACATTCAACAAATGAGCAGAGCTGGATCACACCCTTATCCAACTATCTCACCCTGAACTTTCTTTGAACAAACTTTTTTACCACAACGTCAGCAGTGTTGCCTGGGGTACCATGTTGGAACCCAGCTACGGTAGCATCTTTGTCAGCTAGTCTGCCAGACCTTTCCTCTGTTCTTGTAATGGCTTCGTCCCTGAGCTCTACAGGTGATTCACAGATGACCATGTTTCTGCCACTACCTGCTGTAAAAACCAAACCTACTGATTCATACAGTTATCACCCTTTACAGCTCATTCCATTTCAAACATACTAGAAACTCCCTTCTTTTGTCACATCTCCTCTGACTTTGTCATTTTTTCAGCAATGAGGCTGAATAGAATGTGATCATTGGCAGGCGGTATCTATCATACACCATTGACATACCCCTCACTCACGTCTCTCGCAACATCAGCATCAAGAGGAACCACTGCAGCTTCATCCCATCTCTTCCACCCCAGTGCCTAGCTAATTCCCAAGGTCACCAAACAAATCTGACTCTTTAATCTAAACCTTTTTCTTCAGAAACACCCTAATCTGCACAGTCTTCCTGTCTACAGTTCCCTTAAACTTCACATTTAGTGTGGCGCAACAAAAGCCACTGTATCACCTGCAAGTACCCTAGCCTCATTGAGAAGGCATCACGCATGTGCCACAATCTTATTCATGCCGTTCTTGCAGGAAATGTCCTCCCATTTGCATCAGGGAGGCATCCATCATTGATCCGTCTTTGATGGTCCAACATTTTATATCCTCTAGTCATGAAATTCCTGTTTTCAAATGGCTGTTTCATGCTTATTAAAGTGTTCCTTCTAAGACATATGCATACTGTTTCACTGCTCTAGGTTAGCTATGACCCAATGATGAGTCCTAATAAGCTGCCATCCATCCAAAGCATGTTAAACACATTTGTAATAAGGGCAAAACAGCTGTCCAAGTCTGTAACATGTAAAGCAGGATTAGAAAGGTATGTACATGGTTCTGTTTTTAAGCATTGTAAAATAGTGAGAGTTTATTAATATTCATTGCTTTATTTCATACAGTACTGATGTCTTGCTCTTAAGTTTCACCGTAACCTTGAGAAGAGCTCCTTGTCAGACAGCAAATATACAGTACATATGATTTCTTTTATAGTTTAATAGTAATGAAGTGGGTCCCTTCATTAGCCATATCAGTACTGTTAGAAATCTAAAAAGTTAATTCCATGGAAACAAGTATGTTTTAATGTATTATTATACTTCAGGGACTGAAAATTCCACTTATGAGTTAATTATGACAACAATAACAGTGTTACTGCCCTGATAGGAAAGAACATCTACTGTCTAGCTATTAGCAAAAGTCAGATTGTTTTTATATATATACAGTAAATGCATCTTTAATGAGTACTTCATTGTTTGAAATGTTGTTTTGCAAAGTAACATAGCAGCCCCTAAGCTGATCTACAATACAACTCTGAATTCAACAATGTATTTTTCAAAGCATCACAAAGGTTCAGAAGTCCGGCTATTACTGTTTTAAAGTCCATCCATAACTGTGTTATGACTTGACACATTCTAATCTGCACAAACATTTATGTGTCTTTTGTGCCATCAGCATTACTAAAAAATTTCAGTTGAAGTCAGATGCCCTTGTAAAAATTCTTAATGCTTTGGAAAACACACTGTAATCTTTTAAACCAAGCAAATGAAATTGTATGAACCGTGTGAAGGAAATTGTTGTGCAAAATAGGAATATCTGGCCCAGTACACCAAGAAGCTCTTGCAAAGGCTATCTAAATGCTCATTTTTATATATAAGTTGGGCTTGAACTTTCATGAAGTCAATTAGAAACAAATCTTATAGACACACCAGTTTATCATAAATAAATTGAACTTTTGTTTAATAACAGCACAATTTGTTTATTTACTGTATATTGTTTGATGAAGAATTAAACAAAATGGTTGGGTAGAGGTCAAAGGTGCTACAGTATGTACAGTACATCCCTACTATCAACCTACTGTATTATTCTAACCATATAACCCTTAATACACGTTCTCCTTACTTGAACCCACTGAATTTCACTTGCTGTAGCTTAGTTTAGAGCAAACTATAGAAAAAATCCCAAGTAATATTGTAAAACACACAGACAACTTACAAAACTAAGGCTTTTAATACAGTCAATTTATAGTTGCCAGGCCTTCACTATAAAAAGAAACAAAAACTTTTTGAGTTCTTATGAACTGAAACATTTTAAAATTAATGGAGCAGGTAAAGGTTTATTCCATGCTGAAAGAAAAAGAAAAGAGACAAAATATTTCGGCTTTGCAGCCTTTTTCAGGTGTAAAGAAGGTTTTTGAAGAAGACTCTACAGCCCAAATCTTTTCTTTTCCTTTCAGCATGGAATAAACCTTTACCTGTTTCTTTGCAACCTATGCATGCTGACGCAGCTACCTACTCAAATATTTTAAATTAATGTTTATGAGAATAAACCAGTCAATGGAATTTATCAGCAAATTTAAATGCAAGTCTGTACCTCCTCTTTTTAAATAAAATAGCATATGCTACAACTGGGTAGGACTGAAGCAGCTTAAACCCATTTCTATTCTGATGTTTTAAGAAATACATGAGCTTCTTAGGAAAAGCAACGCTTTTTTGCAAGCCTGGGACTAGACATCAATTTCTTATGTCACAGGTGGTCCTTAGAGTAGCAAACCCTGAAAATAGGATTTCTAGTGTATACATTTAAACGCTTTTCAAACCCTTACAAACCCCTTTGGGGAAGTGAGGGGATCATGGAGGTCAGGAGCTCTGTGTGCTTTGTAACAAAGTTCAGCTTCAACGAGGTATTGTGCTATGTAAGCAATGAACCAAATCTACTGGGGCAGAGACTACAGAGAGAAAGAAAGTCTCTGAAAGAAATAACATGACACTTGCATTCCAAAGGAGGAAGGATACTGTAGTCTTTTGCCTCAAAAACTCACACGCATTGCAGTGGCTTATCACAACAAAATCTATCTGGCGTGACAAAAGGTTACTGGTTCATAAGTGGCTGCATGTAATGGATTGTATTATCAAGCAGCAGTCAGTTGTTAAGGTAACAGAATCTTCTCATATTGTAGTAACATTTATACTAGCTACAGACCTATACAGGCTGTCCTCTCTATTTGTCATTCTGTAGTTAAGTTCCCAAAAACATCAATACTTGCACCAATCTTTTCTTGCTCTAATAGATTTGATTTTGCCTCTTTTGTGTCACTTTTTCCGTTGTCTTTTTCTCTTTTTATTTCAAGTACATTTGCTACAAATAACCAATACATTTTCCAGAAATATTTTATTTTATAAAGCAAAAGTTCTCAGACATTCGATGTGTTTGATGTGTTTTTGATGTGCTTCGATGTGTCACAGAGTGCCAACAGTGAAGAAGGGAAAAGACTGTAATTAACTGTGATTGAGTTTACATGTAGTGGCCAGTGATTGTGTCAGTATCGGCAATCATAGCTGTCAAATGCAGACAGTGGGGCAGGAGGTAATTAACAAGGATGGAGGAACACAATGTCTGCTTGATTTCCACAGCTTAACCTGGAAGTGTGTGGTGGTGCTGAACCTGCTTGGACCAGACCTTGGGCAGAGGGCTTCAGGAAAAAACAAAACAAAAGAGTGTTAGGGTACCGCGACACCTGGAAATCTGCATACTAACAGCTCTTGAACAACCCATATTGTTTGACAACTTATAATGTCAAGCTTCCTCCTGTAATCAACTGGACACGCCTGCCTCTGACTGAGACTGTGGCAAACCCCCACTGAGTGGGACTGGCCAATCGGTAAGGACATAAAAAACCTGGTTGAAGGGGCTTCAAAACAAAAAGCTACAGTCAGAGAGCTTAGAGAGCTCAGCACCTTGGAGAATGAAGGATTGCGAACTCAAACACCAGGGACTGAGAGCAGAGGAGGAAAGTCCTTGCCTTCAAAATTGCTCATGGCCTCTTTACTTTTTACCCTTGATAATAATTCGGTTCAGCAGTTCTGTCCTCTGTGTAGTTCTTTTCAGGGTTCTTAGCAATCTTCTTCTGTCCCAGGCATCCTGAATAATATGTCCCCAGTGGTCCCCCTTCTACCTTGTTTCTGGTTTTATCCAGAAAAGGTAATCACCAACATACCTATATTCTATCACCCCACTGTTGCAGTGCTCTCAGAATCTCTTGCAATCTTAGATATGTACAGTGTTGTGTCTTTGCTGGATGTCCAGTTTGTAACTCAAAATGCATTATTGATATTTACTGTATGTGTGCCCTTTGTCTCCCATACTGATTTACAGGGGATTAAGAGTAGACTGACTTTGCATTGAAAGAATAATATTACTAGGAATATACTATTATTAGATTTCATACAAAACAGCTATACTTTCTCTTCTGCAGTGTTTTTTTAGTTTTCTGTATTAACAACCTTGTATCCAAGAAGGCTCATTTTTAGAGTTATTAAGGCCACCATGATGGTCTCTTTCTGTAGAGTAAACATCAGGATCTTCTTTATAATAAAACGATGACTTTTGCCATCAGACCTTCTTTTGAATACAAATAGATCTTTATTCAGAGGCAAATGATTGTTCCAACCTAACTATTCATCAAATTCATTTGATATCCAAATTTAGGGGTTAAAGGATAAGACAGAAAATTTATTGTCTCAATTTTTTAGAACTGGCTTCATTTGCATGATGTAATGGGATTTTTATGTCTGCAGAAAGTATATTAAGACATAAAAATAGAGGAAAAAGAGAGACTGATTTCACATTATAAAAACAAATTATACCGATCAAATCAAATGTTCACTGTGGTATAGTTATCAAAACTAATAGGCTAATAAGCCTGACTTGCTTACATACAGTTTATTTCTCTATAAACTCTGAGCCTATTACTCTATTCAAAATACAGGTAAATTATGTACATTTGGTTTCAGAATTACAATTTAAAAACGATTTTACAAAATTATACACAGTTAGAAATATATCCCTTACACTGAACAGTTCTATTTTAAATTAATTAAAATAACAAAGAACTTTATTTTAATTGAAATCTTCCTTTTTTTAAATGATGAAGGTTCTGCAATGAGCCTTGTTTAATGTCATCATTGTAATCAATACTTTTTTCTAAAGAAACTACAACATAAAGATAGTAAAATATGTTTGAAGTAGTTAAGCATGTATTTGAAATTGAGCAAGACTGTATTGGTGTATGAATTTACTGGTAGAATTAACAATTGTAGCAGTAAATTGCTTGAGCTTTTCTTGGTTATTAGGAATAAATCTACAGAACAATAAGCAGTCTTTGTGCACAGTTTAAAACTACACAATATTTATATAAACAAAACTGTATATTAAACCGACAAAATTAATTAAATTCGTGAAACAATCTGCCTAGATACACAAAAGCTGATCATTTACCTGAGGTTAGCAAGATACAAACATATCAGGATTAAGAAGAGATGCAAAAATATCAGGATTAAACATTGATTATAACATCAGTTATAATTTATTTCTTGTTAATCAGTCACATATAACTATTCAGCATTTAGATACTCAAAGACAAGTAATTACGTTTACTCATGTGAATTAAATGCTATCAAAATGTGTTTAGGATAATAAGGTAGTTCGAGATCTGTAGTGTGAGCACTCAATTATACCCATCCAATGACAGCTGTTTCAGCTGGTTTACGAACCTGTAAATCCCACACAGGAAAAGAGAGAGACCACTGACTGGATTTGTCAGAGCAATGTCCAAACCTCTTCTGCTGGCTCTGCATCCATTAGTAGTGATGTTAGCATTAAGGGGAAAGTGGGAGAGGATTCGGCTGAAGCTTTGCGCTGACACATGGCTGTTCAAGCAGAACCTCGTTGTTAGATTTCAGCTGAACTAGATTTTTAATGCATGTTGCTGGACTGTGGTCCAGGAAAGTCAGATGCGTGTGTGGAAGGGAGACACTTGATTTGCTCCTGGGTTTAGCTGCTGGGTATGCAGTAGCTGCTACAGTACTTCTGAATATAACTATATCCTGGCATGTCGATCGTATTAAGCTGGGTGATCCAGTGGGATGATGGCCGGCTAGCTAGTCACAAGGTCTCACTGCACAACGCACCTTTGGCAGAATTCCGTTACATATGGGCTTGCTCTTAACCTGCTGTCTTGGACAAAAGACAAAAGTCCTGAGGCTGGGCTAACAGTGGTAGCAGCCACACGGCCTTGTTGTCGGATTACCAAAGTTTCAATTGAGAGCACAGAGGAGCGATCCGAGAAAGTTGTGCAGTTCCTACAGAAGGAAGTTAATGGCGGTGATGTGTTGTGTCGTTGTCAGGTGTAGTCCTTCAGTCCACCATACAGGGTCCTTGTTGGTTGGTCATTCTTCGGGTGAGTGACTGTGTTCTAAGACCCATGATCTTATTGAAGAGGGTCTTGCTCTGTGGGTACCAAAATGAAAGGAGCCATATTGGATCATTCATCATTAGGGAGGTCTGGAATAGACCTAGTTTATGATGTCCTGGTCTATGTTCCAGACATGGATATGCTGTTTATCAGAGAGGGCCCATCTCCCTTGCATTCCTGCAGATTTGAATCATCAGGGCGATCCTGTACTCTAGGCCACAAAAAGGCCTTACTAGAAGTCCTTTTCAACTCTTAATTCTGTAGTTTCATAATTATTGTTGCTATAACAGTTGTAACTACGTAATAAATGATGTAATCATAGCCTTGTTGAAAAAAATATGTCTCTATTGATAATCACATGATCATAAGGCCTTTTGTGCAGTTGTGTACTTTAGAGCAATCAGCGTTGGTTGGGGCAATAATATTTACAACATTTCCTCTCCTCCCAGCCACCTCCCACACACACACATCCTGACTCTCTCAAAGTTACTTGACAAAATAACCTGAGTGGGTGTGAGAGCAGCTTAGCGACCACACTGCCATCAAAACAAAATGCAAACAGTTTTAATAGGGAAACAATAAAGTGATAATTAAATTTCACAAACCAAACAATGGCATTGTATTTATTGTAGGAGTTATACATTGTATCACATTAATAGAAAAATGTGTCCAGAAAAGCGCTATAGAAGTGTAAGCAATTATTATTATTATTATTAATATTATTATTCTAATGCACTTTCCTTGCATTCTTACATTTGTTGCTCTGTATTCTATACCTACAGTATCTTTGCATTTACCACAGCTCCTTAGCTCACTCCGCCAAGAGGAGTGGGGGTCTGACGGTCTTGTCCTTTTTGTGTAGTCGGTCATTTCTTCAAGTGGTTAAAACAATGATGTCATGTCATTTGCCAAACCACTGCATACCCTACGGTGTCGCAGGAAGCCAGAGCCTTGGATGGGGCGCCAGTCCATCACAAGGCATGTGCAAGCCGATCATACATGGGGACACCTTGGAGGCCACGGTAAAGGCCGAGGGGGGAAAATCGGCCCGGAAACCAGGATCCTTATCGAGATATGCCCGGGGATCTTTAATGACCACTGAGAATCAGGTCCTTGGTTTAATGGCTCATCCGAAAGACGGCGCCCACTACAGTATAGTGTCCTTGCCACTATACCAGGGCATTAGGACCCACACAGATCGCAGGATGGGCACCCCAGCTGGTCCCACTGGTCCTGCTAACACCACTTCCAGCAGCAACCATAGCTTCCCAGGAGGCCACCCATCCAGGTACTGGCCAGCCTCAACTCTGCTTAGTTTCAGTGGGTAGCCAGTTGAGAGCTGCAGGGTGACATGACTGCTGGCTACAAAAACAATAATCCAAATCTAAGTAAAATACTATGGCCTCACCGTAATACCGCCATGGCAGACTTAATCAGAGTGGCCTAAACTACTGAGCTGAAGTGGCATGCAGACATTTTTTAAAAGAAAAATCGAGCAGGAACTGACATGTTTACTACTTTAAGATTCTAATTGGCAAAAAACAAAACAAAACAATGTCAGGCACAAGCCAGAAAATAAACACAGATGCTGCTAAAAGCCCCTCATAATTAAAAGATGGAACAAGGCAAACTGATAAGATAGACTCTTCACATTCCATGGATTATTCTGCAGTGCCAGTAAGGCTGTTCTGAAAACAACACGATGAGGAGTCACAATGCCAAGACAAGGCTGGGAACAGGACTGAGCAGCAACAGCTACAGGGTACACGCTTAATCTGTTTTCACTCCTTGCTCATTTTTCCAAAAGGTGCACGATCAGCAGGTGGCACTCTTCCCACTGGAACTGATATTCCACACTGGTGCCCATTAGTGGGGGTTCCATGCTGGAGGTGCCATCTTTAACTAGCACTGTAATGTGGAAGCTCTGAATATTACATTTCGCATGCTGACATACAGTAATTGAGTCCAAAACAGGTGATCAGATCTGTTTCATTCTCCACAATCATGCCTTTGTGGGTTAAAATACTGGAGCGGCACCTTGACTTCCTTGGGTGTAAAAAGCAACACTAAATAAATTTAAGTTGTGCTTTTCCCCCATTATAGTGCTGTTTAGAAATGTTTTCAACATGCTGCAAACTGTCTCTATCGTTAGATGCTCCTTTTGCCACAGTGTTTCAGATTTCAGATGTCAGGTCTTGGAGGATGTGTCAAAATCTGTCTAGTTAGGGTTTTTTTTGAAGAGCCCTGGAGACTCAAGACTTCTAGCTGATGGGAAGGGTTGAGGAAGCTTGGTCTGTGAGGCAGTAACTATACATTTATGATGAACAGTACTAGCATTTTTGTAGCATTCTGGGACACCATTTGTTTCATAGTTGAAAAAAAATGAATGACACAGCTAACCCTTTACAATGAAATTGTATAACCATGCATTGCTAATTACTTGAACAGTACAGTAGTTTATCTAATTTTAACAACTGAAATGAAAAATATGTCATTTACATTTTTCATTGTAATCTACTAACCTTGTCTGTAAATTCTGTGTGCTTACTTATTGTGTGATTAACAATATTTGATATAAACTCAAAGTTGTGTTTTTCAATCTCAAGTAGGATCTTTCCCATCTTAATAAACACGAATGTATTGTTCGCTTTTCGGATTGTGCTTTTACGGATATTTTCATTCCAGATCTATAAATAATGATAAAAGATTTACTTTTCTGGCTGAGTAAAAAAAATATTCAATAGCACGAAAACAAAATACAGTACATAATTTTACTTAATGCAACACATAAGAAACAAATAGATCCACAGCATCCCTTTCGTTTGTTTTTAGTACTTCGTTTTTTTTCTACTGATTAGTTAATTACTTGAAATTAGTAAGTAAGTAAGAGTGAGAAGGAGTCTGAATGTGAGGGTAACAGCTCTAATTTTATGATTCAGGTACCCACACACATGCTTCTGTAAATTAGGGAAAGCTTCAATTCTAATAGCATCAGACATTTGATGAACAAATCCTTAGAGATCATTTTTTAACATGCCTGACAGTCTGGATTAGCAAACAAAATTAATGGCTTTATAATTTGATTTTCCAAAAAGCGATTTCTAAGTGACTCCATCATATGGGCTGTCTAAATAATTCTGTTTCATTGTGGGAGCCAGTGTGCTCAAATGTTAACCAAATGAGCACAACAAGCTGGCTGTTCTCAGTGGGGCTTTCAAAATTGGTTACATGAATGCCATTTAAAAAAAAAGACTCACACAAAGTTAGTGTGTGTAAATAAACAGCAGTAGGACACAATTCTTTCCAATAGCTTGCCTCTGATTATATGATGTTTAAACACTGCCTGCACTGCCATCGTTAGCTTCCTAACAATGTCTAGGGGGACATACCACTATTTTCCCATCTGTTGTGGGCTATTTCTGGCAATTTGCATTTACTCAGATTATAGACTATGCACCCTGGCTGTTCCCTTTGGAGCTGTAGTCAGCATTCCATCTATATAGACAGCTCCCATTCCAGAAATCTTTCTGAGTTAACCTCATGTTTTTTTTTAAGTGGGAAGGCTGGAGTAGGTGTGAAAAATGTGTTGTGTCTCGTGAGAAGCTCGTGAGAAGAGGGCCTCCTATACTGTAGTTACAGAAATGAAAGGATGGCTGGGCCTGGAAGGTTTCAGGGATGAATCTGCTCAGAGATAATTGCCATCATGCCATTATTTGTCAAACTAGTCTTCTGTGGTTTACTACTGTTTTAGCTTCATTTCATCTTTTCCCGATTCTGGTATCTACAGAATGTGAAACAAGGCTATTGTGATTGAAAATGCCATTTTAGATACAGTATATATAACACTGGGGAATAAAAAGAGTACATAAAAAGTGTAAGTACTTGTCATGATTTAGAAACTTGAAACTAGACATGGAATCACTACAGGCAGCTGGGATATTGAATGACATGGTCTTAACAAGGGGATTGGATTATTATGTACTGTAAGTAGTGTACACATGTTCACAATTCCCAATTTCCTTCATGCAAACAATACCATACAGTACTGGCAAATTCATTATTGTTGCATGTTTACCTCTTAACATAAATAAAAAGTTTAATATATTAATTTTCTAAACATAAATCTTCCTTTTCATTTGATTCTGTAGATGGTTGTATTCACATTGTAGGTATGATGCAGCCAGAGAACATTTTTATACGAAAACTTGTTTCCCTTTATTTGTTACTTTATTGTAACATAGACTGCATGAGGATATTACAACATGGCATAGAAGAACAGATGAGATGGAAGCAGTGACATACCATTTTGCTCTTCCTAGCCCTCAGTCTAAGATCTTCAGCTCCAGCAGTGTAGAAATCAGTCTGAAACAACATAGCTTATTTTTCTTAACAATTCAGTCCCAGCTGTTTAATGAAGTAACATGATCTGAGAAGAGCGTGCAGGCACAGAAAGATTAATCTCATGACAAAGTGTGTATTGTCTTAGACTCTTCTTGTAATGCATAAAACATTTACTACTCCAAAAGAAGATATACTGTAACAGTGATGGCCATGCTTTTTTATTCCAATCAATATAAAGGAACATGCATTGCATTGTCATAGTTTCACAGACAGCTTTAAGAACCTGAAGTTAATGATATAAGAGAGACATGCACAAATTTGGGACAAGACAGCCACCGTCAGCCCAGTGTCCCAAAATCGGTGGCCTGAAAGAACATAGAGATGGAATGTACAGAATGTTATTGTACATTCGCAGAAAACACAAAATATTAGCTTGCATATCCAATATTAAAACTAAAATTACATATGGTATAATTACTGCATAATTATCCTATTCATCCGTTTCCATGAGAGAAATTGAAAAAAGTCCGTTCTTAGCATAATGAAGCTCTGAAACACAATCCATATTACTTGAACCATGTTCAAGTAAATCAATATTTTATACTGATTATTCTATTAAGTGCTTCTATAGTAAGATTTCCAGGCGTCCATAATTTTAACTACATATGTGACTAAATCACTCAGAACAACAGTTTTTTCTAATAACAAGATCATGGAAAGGCACACTAGGTTTAAATAAGAGTTTTTAATGTAGAAACTATTTAGGTAGCTGGTGAATTTAAGGTTAATGTAATGCAAGTTTTGTCAATAGTTAATATTCTACTTAGCAATACATACTGTAATTTAGAGTATTTCTTTCAGTTGTACTCTTAATATATTTTTTAAAAAGTGGCTTGACAAACAGTAAAGATGGACATTTCTCAGTGCTTATCCTAGACTATGTGAAAATACTATTGACCTTCATACTGTATGATTAATGTGATTAACAAATGACATTCTTCCTGACTTGTTACCAGTGTTGAACTCAGGTAAGTCATGCTTTCTGACACAATGTCACTATTGCCTATTTTTCTCACATCTGCAGTAAAAAGGTGGAAGGGGAATCATTGCCTCAGAACCTGAATACCAACATAAAGCAAAGTTTAAAGGTCTGTAACACCGACACCAGTAGCTACAGCTTTACAAGTGTCGTAGTGGCATTTAGCAGCACTTTGCTCTAATGTAAGGTGACATCAGTTCAGGATCATAATATGGCTCTTTGCTCAAGCAAAGCATTCTGGGTCAGGCAAATATGTGTCCTGCTCACCTGCCCTGATGAAGCCTTGCAGGCATAATGTCCAAGCACACACCTTCAGGGTGAGATGAAATAGAGTGTATCAGTGTCTCATTACCAATACAGACAGAAAATGCACCAACATGAAATGCATTTCAGGGGGTCTCTGTGCTAACACAAAGTGTTTCACAGAGAAAACACACAGATCTAGTTTTACGAAGCATTTTTCAGGACCCTGTGCAAACAGTAGAATACGGAAGGGAGTGAAAAAGACAGGGGAGGAGACGACGAGGAACTGGGCAGGTTGACGAACAGGGGGGCGAGACGGGGGTGCACTGGTGCTCGGGGAGGCATGGTCCAGGTGAGGGAGTCCAGGGGGAAAACCGGGGTGAAGTCCGATAGTCTGAAAACCAGGAAATCCAGAAGAGACGACAACACGACAAAAGTTAAAAACCGGAGTGGGTGTTCTGAAAGATGATGTTCTTTTGATGAATATGAATTCAAATTTTTTAAATTTCTGTCGCTGTAATGCTTTATGGCCTGGTTGTCTGGATTTGTGTAAAACAAAGTAAGAGTGATCATGTATTGTAGGAATGCTTTCTTTGATAGAAAAGATACTGTACATACAACTATCAGTTAGATACATACTGTACAATTTTCAGTTTTTATACATTTTCAAAGATGATAACTGAGATAAATTCATAGAATAATTATTCACTTACAATGATTCAAGAATTCAATGAAAAGACATGTTCATTATGAAACTCAGTACAGCAGTTCTTTTTTTTCACTCACACAAAGGAAAATATGAATTCCATTGCGAAGGTCTAGTCTGCCTGGATCATGTCTGTCACCTGACTGGTATCGTATTTCTCCCACTCAGCTGAGTGACCTGGTCTGGCTCCAAGGGTGGGTCCTGGTCCCACAAATCTGGCAGGGTTCTCTTATATTTAAATCAGACCATCATGGGAGTGTAGTGTGGATCATTCTTTGTCTGGCCACTCACCCTAGTCCAAATTGCCAAGGTAGCCCTACCAGGAACACAAAGCTCCTAACAAAGCCCTTCGACCATGGCTAGACAAGGAGGGACTTGGTGCACTTGGTACACAAGTACACCTACAGAATACACCTTAAATGAGGCATAAATTCATTTTTTTTCTTTGTTCAGTCATCAGTTCACATCGGGCCCTTTGGAAGAAGAACTCTGATCAGTTTCCATCTCCATTCTGCAGCCCCACCAGAAGACAAGACTCTGCATTCACTGAGTTTTCCCGCTGGTGGGACTCTCAAAGCTCAACAGGATATAAAGGGTTAAAGAAACTCACATACTTTTCAAATCGATGATGGTTTAATTTTGTGTTACCTTGTTTGACTCATTAAACTATTCTTTCTGTATAGTTTACCCTTTCAATCCATGTAGCAGACTGAGCACCCTTTTCTATATGGGTTGCTTGCTTAGCAGGAAATGCCTGTAGAGTTGTAGAGTCTATCAGGCAGAAGGTCCATGAGGCAATGTGACTAGAGAGATTGCCTCATGGGAAGAGGAAATGAATCTGTGTGAGCACGCAACCGGGTTAAAATAGGTAATTTAGCTCAACCACATCTATAAAAAGGCAAAGATAAACTAGCAATGGCACAGCATACTGGGAATTCAGTAGTTCAAGAAGCATCCCACTGGAGCTCTGCTATTAAAAGCTGGTGTGAGAAGGAAATTAGTACTTTTGAATGGCAGAAACAGTGGCAGTCTGCTGAGATAGTGTTTGATTTGGATAATAAGGAGTTTTGTGTTTTTGCTTGTCCTTGAATTACAGGTTCTTACAGTTAGAAAATACAACAAGCTGATAAAAGGGCTTTGTTTTTTCTCTGGTCATCAGTTGATACTCTCACTTTCTGTGCTCCATTCTGAAACCCTCCTACAGAGTAAAGTTCCAGCAATTGAAGAACATTTTCACCTTTAGAATCTAAATGACTTGAAAGTGCAATGAAAGTTTTTGTAATTCAAAGTTCGCCGCCAACTCATTCCAATTAATCATCCATCCATTTTCTAAACGCTTTATTCCTTAAGGAGATTTGAGGGAACTAGGAGCCTATCCTAGCAAGAATTGGGCAAAATACATCCTGGATGGGATGACAGTACTTTCCAGGGCAGGCACACAAAATATTTTCCCAGAGGCCAAATAAACCTTCTAGTATGGAACTGGGCTGTTGGAGGAAACCTACGTGAACCCAAGGAGAACATACAAACTCCACAAAGACAGCAGCCATGGAATTGAACCCAGAGCTCCAGCAATGCTAACCACTGCCCTTAATTAATCATAGTTTTGCAAAAAACAAATTGATTTGAATATATAGAAAACACTGGATCTAAAACCTTGGAGACACCACTCTGCTTGTTATGTTTATGTCAAGACATTGATTACAATCTGCTTTGAATGCAGAACCTTGACAAGAGTGAAGTAAAAGGTATAATGAGTCCCAAGAAACATTGTTCTCTGAGATTGTATTGTATTCATCGTATTCACGTCCTACAGTTAATGTTCCCTACAGTGCATTTTTCGTGTTTGTTTTCTTTTGGCTGATTGTGTTAGCTCATTAAACATTGAACTGTTATTTGTTATTTGGGGTCCTGGATTTTTTTCTTATTAAGCTAGAAAGACCCTGCCTTTATTTCTGAAGTATTACTGTAGTAAGTTCACTATATACTGTAGGTCATTTAGTGGAAGAAAAGCACTCCTTTCATCCAGATTCTGACAAAAAATGATCAAATTGAGTACGTGGGTAGAAAGAAAGAAATAATACGCTACATGCAGAGATGCAATTTCAATGTTTGCTCTTTTGGTCCATAATAACACAAATCTAAAGAAAATTCATTAAGAAGGGCCAGGTGAACCCTTACATAATGTGGTTATGGGTTGAATTTTAATTGAAGAAGTTTTCCTTTTAGCACAAGCAAGGTATGAAAGTGCTGGACTACCTTTTTGAACCAAGCTCTCGTGAGTTGTAAAGTTTTCAAAAGTCATGTGAAGGTAACAAAAAACTTTAAGAAATAATTCTGATAAACAATGTATTATAAATATTCTAACTGAATACTACGTTTTAGCAAACATTTAGACTTACTGAATCTCAGAAAACATTTTCTTTCACCTCTTTCAGTTTGTTAGCTATGTCCAATGACAGCTGCTGGTTGAACTATAGAGTGCAGGTCAAGGAATCCAGACCTTTGAGCAGCTTCAAAATACAGATTACAGTACATTCAAAATCATTGTGTCTTTCTAACTTTATTGGAAATAGTCATCTTCCTGATGTTAGAGACAGATATGAAGTACTCTGTCCACCTTAAAAGAGCAATATTCTGTTTATTCTTTCAGACCAATGCCATAACATACCTTCTTCTAATGATCCAGAGGAACTATGTGCTGAATTTGTGTAAGAGTTGCCTGGAGTTTCTTTTTCTTGGTGTAAGAAAGTGTAAATCAATTCATTTTGACAGACATGATACATAAAATGTGTTCCATAACTTTTGCTCTTCACTGCTTATCTGTTTCTTCTCTGTTTGTCACCAAAGTTATTGAATGAATTACTCTGGTATTGTGTCATCATCACTCTAATTCCTTTTACTCTTAGTGTTAAAAAACAAATGAGGAACTTGCAATGTTGTCTAATTACAAGCCAATTTCAATTCTTCCCTTTTTGGCCAGTTTTCTTAAGTTTGTGGTAACAACAGTAAGATCATTTAATAATAAATTAGATATTTGAACCCTTTCAAGAAAGTTCTAGTGAAGGTGCCTAATTATCTCAGATGTGCTGATTTAGACTATGTTTTATTGGACATTAGTGCTGACTTAGACGCAATTAACCATACAATCCTGCTAAATATGTTATACTTTTATATTGGTATCTTTGGGGTTTCTCTTAGTTGGCTTGGTTCTTATCGTTGATAAAAGAAATGAGTCAGTAAAATACCACTCATTGTAAATACTGTATGTTTTTCTGCACACGGGCTTCCAATATTAGTACAGTACCATGTCTGTAGAATAGCCTTGATTACAGACGTGATTCTAGAAGCAATGCAGAAATAACACTTTAATGTATTCATTTCTGCAATTAATTTAGAATGATAAGAAACAAGCAAGCAAAGACATTCGATGCCAACTATTTTTGTTTGTATTTCTACACATTTTCAAACTCCAAATGCCTAACACAGTTATATTAAATGATCTCACACTCAAACTGTTTCTGTCAGTTATATTTCCTCTCTGAATATTTTTACCTTCAATTTTTCAGAATTATTCACATCTATCAGCATTCAACTGCTGTGTGTGCAATAGCTCTGGATTTCCTTAAAATGTATGTCAAAAGTAATTTTTTAAAAATTTTCTTCCAGGTTCCCCAACAGTATATTGCCTCCACCAACAAATCGTATATTCCTGTTGATCGAGAAATTCAATGGGTCGGCTTCAGATCAAAGCTTAGATTTTTTTGTGGCACTGAGAAACTGCCAGTTAAAGGCTAATAAATCATCCCCTGAAATCATACAACATAATTGCTCACTGTGCTGCAGATTCTATGCATTTTTTTAAACATTGTACAATCTTTTAAAGGTACAGTATGTCAAATTTCATGAAAGCCGCACCAGAGAGTAATAGTTCTTTATAACAGAGAGAAAACATACAGTACCTGACGGGTGCAAAATTACCCTTATCATCCTAACAGATATACAGTACATGCATGCATGTCATACAAGCACTTGTGTTGTATAATCTTAAAAAAGTCACTTAAAAAAGGTCAGGGATTGTAAGAAGACCACACTGTGAAAATGCATAACTCCCTTTAGCAGTTTGGTAAAAGGGATCTAGTCTTAGCCAATTTTATTGGTTCCAAAGTTCCAACCATCCTGTGGGAGAATTAAGGCGCATAGTTTTTAACTTTTCTGACCCATCTGAATACTTGGTGAATTTTCTGACATTAGAGTTTTGTATCCTTCTATGTATTCTTATATAGAATGAAACAGCTCTGTATAAAAGTGCACCCCAAAACATGAGTGCCTTTAATCTAATAATATAAAGTGTACGCTTCTTTATTCATACTTTATACTGCAGTTTGAAGTTACATGATACTGTACAGTAGATATTCAGTACTTAAAATTAGAGTCAGCGCTCACATCCAATTGTGTAAGCCTTCCTCCTCACTTCCAGTTTCAATGATATAGCTTGCATAAATATCTCTGTGTCCGTGTCAATCAGTATTTGCTCGGGAAAAAAAACGTTTATTAAATTCCTCTTCAAGCTCAACTGACAAGATAAAACACGATAAAGTCAGCAAAAATAAAGAAACATATTGTCCTATCAAATTAAAAGCAGAATTACAGTGGTACAGTACATCCCACATATAAAAAAGGGTTAATAATTCATTCATGCAAGGGATGTAAAATAATTTATATGCACAGGATAATTCTATCTGTTCCATTCTGTCCCTGGAATGATTAAGGCATCTTTACATTTGATCAACAACATTATGCTAATGAAGTGAAGGCTCAATATGCCTTACCCAGAGTCCTAATTAGCTGTTAAATCCATTTTATTAACAGCTAAGATTAAGGTATCATACTAAAGCGATTTTGCCTAAGTCTTATGAAAAGAAAATGCCTATATGTCTAAGAGACTGGACAATATATACAGAGATGGATATACTGTATAGTACTGCATGCATAAAACTCAATAGTTATGAAATACATAATGTGATTACAATAAAAAATACTTTTTTATTATTCTGCCTGAGTAATATTTGTAACTGCACTGATTACTGTTAGACAGCTAGCTTTGAATTGTATGAAATAATTGAATTCAGAATAAAAACACAGAGAAATAAATTGTTTTTCCTCAGTCTCATATCGTTCTCGCAGGGTAGGGTATGTGTGAGATTCACATGAATACTTAATTCATCACTTGCTACCACAGGTGTTTCAGTACAAGGAATTGTGGAAAAAAAACTTCAATTCAGCCTGTATTTTCCTCAAAGACATTCTCTTTGTCTGTTGTAATAGTAAAGAAAATAGTCTTTACTACTGGTTGCTAATTTATTTGTGACACTGTGATCAATCTTCAGCCTTTATGTTGGCATGCTGAACATGCTGAACATTTATAAGAACATACTGTAAGAAGGGTTTCAAATGAGTAGACGCCACACAACTCAACTACCCCAGGAGTTCCCCATCCTGGTCCTGAAAGATCACACAGCTCAAATCAAGCAACTTGATAGTTCAAATAAGGCTTCAATTAAGTAATTAAGCTCATTTGGAGTGCAATCCAGCAGTTGTGTGGGGCTCCAGGACCAGGATTGGGAACCCAATGATCTAACTTATTTGCCAGTTAATAGCTAATTGATCCAAGCCTCTCACCCAGCTGTTTCTAGGCATCAGCCAACCAAGGCATCAGCTTTAAAGACATGGCTGGGCAGCTTGTTTCATTCTCCCTTAGTGTAAAGAAGCCCTGCTATTTTCGGTTCATAGCCAGGCATTTCCATGTAGTTTTTACTCATGTCCTCTGGTTGGTGTTCTGAACAACAGAAGACGCGAGGGCTCAAATTATCTGATTTGTCAAGAAATGAAAAAGAGGTTAATAAAATCTGGCGTGTATTGATTGTTTCTGTGATTGTCTAAGGTGCCATGCTACCCCCTTTTGAAAATTCACCCAGTACTGTGTAACATACCGGTATAAAAATAGCAATCTCGTGTCCCTTCACAATTTATTGTTCAGCTAGGGTCTTGTTTTAAAACCCTTTGGGATCTACTGCATGCTGAAACTGGCTGCCTAATGTGAATGTCGTTCACAATAAACTGCCAATAGTGTGATGAGGATCACCAGGGTTCATGCACTAGGGCCTGCTAGATATTCTCCCATTAATGCAGGAGAAACTCTGTGACCAAGTCTGTGTTACTCTATTCCAAGTCTAGGTTACAGTGATGGAAAAACGAATCAAGACATCACAACTCTTGCATGACTTAGGTGAGATAGAGATAGGAAAACCTTTGAAATACCATGAAGTGACATCTTCTATGGTTTCTTTGATGAAATTCCACATGAAACAGGTGCTGTGCCAGCAATTGGCTTCTATCCTGTCTGTGCTATTAACTGTTTTTTTTTACTAATCTGAAAACAGAGTATAGCCATGAAATGCTAAACATGAGTATATTTTCACACTTAAAAAAAGAGATGTAATCCATTTACTAATACAAAATCAGTGAATATACTAGCATTAAGACTGTGCTTACTTACAGATGATATGTTTCTGCTATGACTGGAAATTGCATTTTTGGTTAGGGTTGAACCTAGCGTTGGATGCAAAAACATTAAAAAAACTTTTTTACCTTTTTTATTCATTATACATTTCTTTACTAATGGCTGTGACTAAACCACCTTGGCAGTAACATATTGCAAGATAAATATATAGAAAGGACAGTGACAAAACATTAAACAAGCGTAATAAACTGCAGTTTCTCTAAGGTTTTCACAATAATCACCCAGGCTGTGTAACACCACACATAAGATTACCACACTTGGACAAGACTTGCTACACTATAAATGCCAGGTTAAATACCCTAAGCTCCTGCCCCGACTTCTCTTGATTGGCAGGTGACCTTCCATTTAAATCAGGAATGAGCCAGTGACTGTAACTTGACATACTGTAAAATGGTGGAACGTGCATATAATGACAAACTGTGGATTCACAACAAGTAAGATACTACAGTTAACCAATCCATCAATTAAATTAGCCACAGTTAATAATAATTATCACAGTGCAAACACAAAGATGTTGTGTGCAGCGATCCTTCGTCAAAATGGAATATAAATGCTGTACCCCTAGGATGTTCACTCCTTTTGCAGAAGTTTTCAGTGATCATTAGATGTTTTAGGATTTACAAAAATGTCAGCCTCTGTCCTGCGTTCCAGTTACTGAATAGATCTCAAATTATCATCTTCATTGTAGGACGACAAACTCGTAAAGAGAGTTATTCATACTGATTCATCGCTGCCATGGTAAAGTTTCTAGCATAAGGTTAAAGCAAAGCCACTTTCTCAAAACAAGCTACATTCTCACAGCAGTAAGGGAAGGGATAAAAAATTCATGAATATAAATTTTGTTTTGGATCAGACTACTGTAGCTCATCCACAACACAAAACGTGGTGAAATATGTCTACGGAGGAGTCTATGAGACATCGGCAACAAATGGTTCTTTTAGAGACATACAGTACTGTACAGTAAGTACAGATAAATTAAATAAACTGTAACTTCAACAAACATCCTAATGCATTAACAGATGCAGGTGCGCTACATGGTGCGCTACATTAATAACATTACTAAAAGGAAAATAAATGAAATGTTGTTCAGTGTTTTATACAGTAATAATCTTTTTCAATGTAATTATGAAGTGCTGTTCTGCCAAAAATTGGTTGGAACTGAATGTGGGTCAATTAAATATAATGTGCAGTTTTCTTGAGGGAATTTATCCAAATAACCAATTTAAAGAATGGTTGAAAAAAACTACCAATATTTTACATTTGCTTCTTTAGTTTATAATTATAAAATGCTGACATCCTGCATTATTTTTTATTCTTTTGTCATTGATAGATGAGTAGAATTGGAATATGGGGACTTTTTTGTAAACATTGTAAATTGATCTCTCATGTCATTTTGATGTAATTAAAGGAGACAAATTGGAACCAGCCACCTGCTGAAGAAGTAGAGCCTTAGCCTGCCACTGACCTTTCACCTTGTAAAGTAGGAAATGGATTATACTCCATATGAAGAATCAATGAGATGGAATGTGTCAAATTCAATTACAAGCAGAATACTTGATCGGTGATATAAAATCCCAGAAATCCTTAATTTTCCACCCTTATACAAAGCAGGAGAGGGATAAAGTAAATTTCTCATTTTAATATTTGCAATAAAAGTATTGATTTAATCATTTTAGTGTGTATCACTGATACTAAACAGTGATGCAATTATTGCAAACCTATCTGGGAAAAAAGAGGAAGTGGAGACCACACTAGGATTCAAAACAAATTTCAGCACCACGTACACTAGCTGTAAATCAGTTGCATAACTATAGTGAATTAATTCACTGTTTGCATGATTTACATGCTTTTGCACTACAGTAAAGTTATATAATAGATCCTAGTGATTACCTAATAATAATAAAATAAAGAATTAATTGCAAAACTAGAAGGAAAAATGTATTAGAATTGCTGCAAGAAGTTTTTTCTTTTTCTTTTGGAATTCATAGCAAGTGTGAAATCTAGTGAGATTCATGGTGCATTAATAATGCAGGTCCTCTTTATGAAAACCTGCTGCAAGTATTGAGGCAAGTGATATAGTAGAACCACCAGCTACATTCAGTAACTTGTTGGAAAAATGGCAGCTTTGGGGATAATAGAAGCCATTCAAGCTAGATTACAAAACAGAAAATCAAGTTTTACGGTTATGTAGGTAACTTTTCACATATAGAAAGGCCCACACAGGAGTCGTTGTTGTTCAATGAATATATCACATCTATTAAGTAATGATCTGAAATGTATTGAGAAACATGGGGTCTCAGCCCAGCAGGTTGGCAATAAAGAGAGCTGTAAAAATGTATGAGGTACTTTCTCTCCCAAGTATCAAGTAAACGGTTTCCATACATATTCACATCCTTCATTTGCTTTCTTTTTTCACAACACATTTGAAAGCAATTCTCAAAACAATCCTCAGAGATTAGAGGAAATTATTTGATTTGTTTTGTTTGCTGTGTATAATAATTCTGATCAAATACATATGTTTGCAGAGTTGTCTTCAGTATGATGAATATTGGTACTGGTGCAGAACTGACACAATAAAATATTGCCAAAAGGAGCTGATGTTGCCTCATCACGTCATATCATTACCTGAGTCTGAAACCCAAAGTAATGGCCAAATGGCTGCAGCTGACAGGACAGTCTTATACAGTACATGTTGGTTTTTGTGAAAAAGATTGAAAAATGCGATCCTGCATGAAGAACATAAGAAAGTTTACAAATGAAAGGAAGTCAATTGGACTATCTTGGCCATTTGGTAGTTATTAGTTAATTGATCTGGGGATCTTTTCCAGCGGTATTTTGAAAGAAAGTAGGGAGGGTATCAGCTTCAACAACATGTTAGTCTTATTGCTCATCTTCAAACCCTTTCAGTCTGTGGATTTCTCCTAAATGGAAGTGCATCAGGGGCTTCCCTTCAAATTCTGGGTTTCACAGCAAATTTAACATCACAGTTGTGTGCTCTACATATATTTGATACTCGGTATGTGCATTTCAAGTAACAAATGGGTAAGAAATCATGTAATAATCTGTAAGGTGTTCATCAGCTAGATTCTTGGTGTAGTATCTGCAGCAAAAATCTGAACGAATAATGGATACCCATTAAAGAACATTTTCCATAATGTACTGCAATTAGATTACACATTGTGAGCAGTTAGTCAGGAAACCCATTGTTAGTTAATTTTCCCCTCTGTTGTATGCAATTGAATTAATCTATACCAATCAAGCACCGACCCCTACTGTTCTCATTACCTATTATTTACTCATTTCCTTGTTTCAGCCTTATTGATGGTATTGAAGCAGTTCTCAGTTACATTAATATTTTGGATTTTCCTAGATGTGCAGGTGAGAGAGACATGTTGAAAAAGCAAAAAGTTTGTACTATTTCGTTTTTATCCGTGCCAAGCATAAATGGTCAGGGAGAACAAAACTTGACGTGAAAATGTTACAATTATCCCAAACACATGATAATCACTTAACATCTAATAAAAAAAAAAACTTGATTTGTCTTGTGCTGTTCATTTTAGCATTTATAACACTGTGATGGTCATATGAATACGTTTCTGTACAAGTGATTAATATTATAATTATCAGCTGCAATCGATATGTAATTATCCAGTGATTGGGGATTTCTAACAGATGAATGGATAATGCACATGACTACTTAAGGAGCTTTATTTGGGATGTAATATGTTAATGAAAATTGAATATGGAACAAAATCTGAGTCATGAGTGGGCTGGTTTCCATTTGGCTCTAAATGTTGCCGGCTGCTGCATCCTAGTGATTTGGAATCTCTTAATGTAAAATGAGCTGTGTAGTGGTTTACAAAAATAAATTAGGCACAGTAGTTGCATCAGAGACACCGTTGACTTACCCTTTCGTCTGTGGAATTAGAGTCTAAACTGTCTGAGCTGGCACTGCCAAATTCTGCAATTTGGAAAGATTTTATAAATATAATACAGTGAAACATTGAGGGGAAGGCTGTAAGTTTGGGCATATTTTTTAAAGGTAGTGTGCACACAACACACAGAGGCCAAAGGCAAGTGAAGAAATATTAAGAAACTTCCAGTACTTTATTAATGTTACAGAAATTATACTGTACATTGCAGCTTTAGAGCCCTAGATATCTTCCTTATGTTTCCCAGATGAGGATGGACATTTATGGTGTCTATGTGTTCTTTTCCAAGTTTGGGGCAAATTCTAGTTCAGGCTTCTCCTCAAACACACTTATCTGAAGTCATTCTGACCCATTTTTTTAGTCATTTCCTCTTCCATGTGTCAAGGCTTCTGGGACTTGTAGTTACTAAACTGTTCTCTTATATGCTGGTTTGAAATATACCTGTCCTCCATGATTTAGACTATCATTGTGTAATTTAAAAAAAAATAAAATTAGTATCAAGCCTTAAATTTTTTGCTGTCCTGAACTTTTTGTAAACTGTGCAGTGAAATCAGTCAGGCACTAGTGGATAGTAGCATTTCTCTCATGTTCCATCTTCTAGGGGTAAGGAGGCCAGTCTCCTGCAGTAACATCAGCCAAGAAATTACCTACTGTAGATAGATTTGCTTTACAGACATTGTTATCTTCCTGCCAAATGATGTGCATTCTGACATCAGAAATCTATTATCATCTAGATAGTTAAGCCTTATCAATTTTCACACCGACAGATTGCTTCAAAAGGACCAAAAAAAAAGGACCAAAAAAAAAAGACCATGAAGACCAAAATCTAAGCTGGAAAACTGAGAAACCAGAATTTAGATGTAAACTCTGAGAAACAACTGTGCAAAATGGAGTTAACATAGATTAACATAAAAAAGTGTCAGTCCATGGGTGTTTCATGTCACATGCTAATTTCCTTGCTTTCTTGCATAAGCTGAGTTTGAATCTCACTAAGCAAATTGCCTTTATACTGTATACTGTTACCAGGATTGTGTTCCAAAACAGACTCGGATAATAAATTGTAAGAAAACTTGTTCTACTGGGTAAACTCTTAATTTTCTCATTTAAGTATAGCTAGAAGTATAACTTCAGTCATCATTAAATGGCTCTTGTAACCCTAACTATACACTTGTAACGAACAATTCTTTCTGGACTCTATTTCGGACGACACAATCCGAAGAAGTGAGGAAACACTGGGTAAAGTCATGCAGGAATAAAACAGGATAAAACGGGGGGGGTGTCCAAAGTGCGCTGGTGCACGGGGGAGGTGTGGCCGAGGCAAACAATCCAAAGGTAATCAGTCCATAGGTGAATTCCACAAACACAAGCAAAAGTCCATCGCCAGGTGATCCATCCACGATGAAAGATTAAAAACAGGAACCGGGTCAGAACCGGCAAGGGGAACAGGAACAGGCATAGAAACTTAAAACCATAACAGAGCCAGGCGCAACCAGGTCCCGGGCTTGCACGATATGGAAATCAGATGCAGAGCCCAGAACTGCCTGAGTGTCTGGTTTTTAAGGGGGACGGGAAGGAGGCTGGAACAAGGGGCAGGTGCACAGAATTAGGTCCAAAGTGAAAAGAGTCAGAGCGCCCTTAAGGAGGAGGGACTACAATCGTGACTACACTGGCCTGAAATGCACCCTCATTTAAATAGCATTTAAGCAGCATATTTCAGCTGATTAAACATTTGCATAAAGAAGATATATTATTCAAGAAGATACATTTCCAAGTGCGTTTTTCAATGGTTTGTGAAGAATATTTCAATCTGATGACTGAAAGGCTTCTGAGACAGATTGCAGAAAGTATCTGTTAAAAACCCAGCTAGGGTTAGGGTTAACATTCCCACACTACTTATACATTTTTATGCATTTTGGATCCTAAGTGAACTTTAGGATGAGGGATAATTTGCTCCTAACTTCAACTTTTTTTGTGAGAGTTGGTTGCTTTCATTTCATATTGCTCCTTTTGGTCAATGGATTAGAAAACTGAGTGAGGTCGAAAGTGTAAGAAAATCTCATCTACTGGCTAAACTCTCTTCATTTTGTAATAAAAGGTTCAACTAGAAGTATAACTGCAGTCAACATTTAATGGGTCTTGTAACCCTAGCCATATACAGGCATGAAATGCATGCTCATTTAAGTACCATTAAAGCAGCACCTTTTCACATGATTGAAAATTTGCCTATAGTAGTTAGATTACCGAAGAATATGCATTTCCAAGAGCTGCTTTCCATGGTTTTGCTTGTTTTAGACTCACATTCTCTGGTTTAAGGAACATTTCAATGTGATGTCTGGAGGGCTTCAGAGACAGATTGTGGAATTCCTCTGTTGAAAACCCAGCTAGGGTTAGGGTTAGCAGTCCCACAACACTTAGACATTTTTTATGATCTGAGCTGGATTTTGGGTCCCAAGTGAACTTTAGGACGAGGGATAATTTGCTCCTATCTTCAACTTTTTTTTGGAGAGTTTTGCCTGCTTTCATTGCACATTGCACCATTCTGTAATTGTATTCCAAAACAGATTCAGATCAAAAGAAAACCTGTTCTACTAACTATACTCTCTTAATTTTGTCATTAATGATCTAACAAAAGTATAACTGCAGTCAACATTTAATGATTCCTGTCATACTAACCCTGCACTGGCCTCAAATGCACTTCCTCTTATGTTAATTTGATATTACAGAACCCTTTAGGATAAGGCACTTCTGTCACAGATACAACAGCAGTTTGTGCTCTTGAGATTTAATACCATGTTCCAGCAGTCAGGGAACCTGTTCTAAAAGTCATATCCAGTACTCCTGTTTTCTGTGGTGGGTTTTTAAATTTCACCCATATTTTGTTATTCAGTAATTACACATAGTTTTATGCTTTTTAGTCTAGTTTTATTAAAAAAATACCAGTGAGGCTGTGGTTTTCCATTGCTCATCATTGCTGCAATTCATGGCAGCACAGTAGCGCTCTTGGTTTTCAGTCTTCTTATTTGAAAAATCAGCATTGTTCCTGACTTTTCCCCCAAAGGACTAATAATAACATGTGATCTAGGTCACAAAAGCTGCTGTGATCAAGCCCTTTGACACTGTGTGCTCATCTCAGTCATCATTATCTGCCAGTTTAACTGCTCTGGACACTCACAAAGTCTGGCCTTCTTCTCCCCATGAGGCAACAGCTATCCCTCTTACTACAGAAAACACAGCGTAATATCTAACCTACAGTGAAAGGCAAAAGTAAACTGCATTTTATATTTCTTTCATTTTTCATGCCTCAAATGCTGAACATTTTCAAATTTTATTGAGTGCTGACAACTTCACGTATTGTGATTCTAATGCCTTCTGTCACCACACCCACTCATTTGCTTGCGTTAGAAGCCTTTGGAACTTAATATTTCAAGTCAATTGAAGTGCAGTATGGCGCTACACTAACTGAAATGTCTCCTAACTGGGCATAATATTAATAGATTTATAGATTTAGACAATGAGAATCATTCTTTAAAAAGCATTAGCAAATCAAGCACTTAATGAGCTTCCATGATTCATTTACAGTATTAATTTAAAGCATATGTTCAATCTCTTTTAAACAGATTTACAAAGGTCATACATACAGTATAACATACTGTACTCTATATAACTAGTAAATTAAACCTTTAGTCTGGATAATCAAGTATTTTATACATTGTCTTATTATTTTCTTCTTGGGTTTTGAAGTTCAAACAGCATGACTTGATATAGTTACCAACAGTTTACAGTCATACAACTGTAGATTTGCTATGCAATGTTTAAAGCTAATTCTCATTAGAAAAGGCAGTAGAAAAGGCACAATTGAAGCTTTTTTGCCAACCCCTCTGTGGATCAGATATGCATCCTTGAGTATGGCAGCTGTGGGAAACAATCACAAAGAGTGCAAACAAAGAGTGGTTATAGAGATATCCTTCTCGAAGGCGATTGCATGAACTGTAACCACCCTCAGTGTCAGTGTTTTAATGCTTGATTCCTTGTTCTACATGCAATAACATACTTATAATAACAAGACTTTTGTAGGATTTTTTTTTTCAACATAGCCTTTGGAGCACACATTTACAGTTATCATAAACATACAGAAACAGTAACTGGACATTTATAAGATCACAGAAGCTATGGGTTAACATAATGTTTGAGTTAAATTTGCATTGTTAACCATTATGTAGTTACTGTATGTTAAGAATTCATGAACAGAAAACCATTTACTCCAGGTGGGTGTCACTGCAAGTTGGATCCTATTCCAAAAGTAGGATATAAGACAGGACAGGTCTATCACAGGGCACATACACGCATACAGGTACCTTAAGTAGCCTACAAATCTGATCATTCTGGCAGAAGACTGGAGGACACAGAGAAAATCTACTTTAATATGGGGAAAACATGCAGACTCCACAGAGAAGGCACCTAAGCTCAGAATTGAACCCAGGAGCTGTAACACAACAGTGTTAACGACCGTGGCACCACACCAAGATATCAGCAACACTTAATACTCATAAGACACAACAGATACTGCTTTAAAGAAACTGCTCTGTTCCTGTTTCTGAAAATAAATGTATAGCCATGATGTCATATATGGATTTATCACAATCAGTACTCTTACCCTGTGCAATATATTAAATCAATGAGGACCTTCACATTTATTAGTTTTAAATCAATCACGAACAAGAAACACAGGAGCTACAATTCATTATTCCTACAAACAAAGGCCTGAATTGATTTGATTTTATTTTTTCCCTCTGAAATTCAATACAACTAAACAAGACAATTATTTCTAATTCAGTTAGATTCAGGGGAAATGAATTATTAATTTCTTCATAAGAGCAGTCCTGTAGTAAAATGGAAAGAGAGAGAGTAAGTGGAAATGCATGGTTTTATGCATACTGCAACTCCAAAAAGTAGCAATAATCTGACAATTACAATAATTGTCCATTATGACTTTGATCTTGCAGGTGATTGCTAATAGAAATTAATTGTTTTTAATGGGCACCTTGGACCACATTGACTGTCAGTTATGCTTTGCATGCAGAAAACAACTTTTAAATCAAGCAGCATATTTAATTAAATGTGATTCATTTAGACCTCATTGCTGCAGGCATGAAATGGACTTTAACATGATACAGATTGCACTGCAGTACTAGAAACAATAAATAATGCACTGTTTTGGATTTATGTTATGTCCTGCTGTGATGAATAAAATCATAGTATTTTAGTGAAATAGAAAAAAACAGTACTGCAGAAATTATTATTTTGGATCTAGTGGAAATAAAAACATCAGGTCCCAAAATGTTGTTTTTAACTAATGTTTCACTTTTTCCATTATTGATTTATCCTAAAGCTCATTTCCGCCAAGGAGTAAAAAAAAAGTGTGCTATGGTATTTCGTACTGTATTTGGTATAAATCTAATAATTCTGACTTTATTTCTCATAATGAGGACTTTATATCTCGCAATTGCGACATTGTATCTCAAAATTACAAGTTTATATCTCACATTTAAAATCTCAGAATTACGACTTTATTTCTCGTGATTCCGACTCCATTTCTCGTGTTTACGATTTTAAATCTCACAATTGCAACTTTATGTTCGAAAATAACGACCTTATTTCTCATAATTATGACTTTAAATCTCACAATTGCAACTTAAAATCTCATAATTCCAACTCCATTTCTCATATTTACGATTTTATATCTCGCAATTGAGACTTCATACAGGTGGATATTTCATTGAGCTTTGAAATACAGTCAAATTCCTACAATACCTGCAAACAGCTTTTATTTTTAACTTGAATATTGCGAGGAATAGAATAAGACCCGTTAAGTTTATTTCTTAAATATACTGTACAGTACTGTGACCGAGAACAGTAGTGGAAAATCCAGAAAGTGCTTTAAACTCTGATTATACTTGCACAAATGATTCATTTTATTGCAGAAATATTTGTATAGTATAAAGAGGAGCTGCGTGTTCTTTAATTCACAAATACCAATATACAGTATATTCAGCGAGCCAAGGGGTTATGTATAATAAAATAAGGAATATACATCTCCAGTACCTCTCCTTCTTGTGTATCATGTGCAATGTAAACCATATAAATCTAACTGGGAATGAAGGAAGGAACGTTTGCACCTTACTTATCCCATTTTTAAACTTGCAAACTATTAGTTGTTTTTTTACTTAAAGAATAGTCAAGCATAAACAATAACATTGTTGTATCTTCAGTTAATATGTTTCTGCCCTTGACATGTTTTAGACATTTGTCTAAGTAGCATTTGGTCACTAAAACAGGGTCCGTCGGCTCATAAAGTAATGTGCAATTACTGAGAGTAAGAGTAGTGCTTTCAGGCTTCAGAATGGCAGACATTTGGCAACCCATTGTGGTAGATCATTGTTATAGAAATACCTAGAGTATAAATGAAGGAACGCCAGGAATCGATTTTAAATAAGCATAAAACAGAACCAGTTTGCTGGACAGGTCCCAGATGCTGTGATGTCAGAGATGCAAGAATAATTGCAATAATTATGCACTATTCTTCATGGGTCAAAAGGGACCTTAAACCAGACTAGTTATGCCTTGCAAAGCAGAGTTTTTTTGTCAGCTCTGAGCTGTGCACCAGTGGTTTGAGGAGAAGTGAAAAAATGAGCCTTTTCATGGCAGGTGGTTTAGTTCAGCATGCGAAAAACATGACAAAAGAAAATGGTCATTCTTTAATGACAGCTGAAAACAGGCACTGGAAACTGATGGATTGGATTTTTCTGGTTCCTAAGTCAAACTCAGTAGACACCCTGAAAAAACAACGAGGGTGGCTCTGACAGCCATGTCCCTGCCATGTCTTTTTTGCATGCCCTGTGGTAAACAAGATGTCAGAGCTATTTGCTGAATGTTGGAGAGCCAGCCTCAGGTGTAGAATGGTGGATTTATTGCTATGGTTTTCTGCAATATTTTAGAAATAGGTGAGTGTAGTAAAACAATAACCTTCTCAGTACTGGTCTTACTAAAGCCATTTCAGACTAAGCTGTGAAACAGTAAGTGGTCTTATTTTATTTTTAACAAACCATGCACTGTACAGTACACTACATGACCATATGCCTAGATCTACAGTATGTGAAATAATGATGTGGTACAATACAAGAGATAATGGATATCAGGTGTGATAGTCTTATATACAGTTTAGAAAACCATTTAGAGAATGAGACGTCTACATCAGGTATCATCTAATACTGTACAATCTGTGTTCAAAAGGCAAAGGAAAACAGTTCTAGCAATTTCTCTAAAAATGGAAGAATCAAGAAGAAAAGAAAGAGATGGACTACATTTACTGTAGGTGCTACTAGAGCAACACCATGTTTATTAAGGACTGTTGTCTAATCAAAGAGGTGGTTATTAATGATTAGTAATTATCAAAGAAGGAACCTTTTCATTAAAAAGAAATTCTTCACTAAGGAACCTTTGAAGAATACTGATGAAACCTACAGTACAAGTCATCTTCAACTGAGTTAGAAAATTAGCTTGTGAAGCAATTCAAGATGATACAGTGTGAAAAAGAAGTCCTTGAACTCTTTTACAAAGGAAATTTTTACATCTAATTTCTCTTACTGTAAGTCCAGACCCACTAACTGGCACATCAGGCCCTGGTGTCATCATTGTAATAGTTTCTCTGGTTGGGAATTAAAACAGGGCCAGTGATATGTTGAGTTGGTGTGAGTTTCAAATACAATATTTAATACATTTTCTAACATCCAGGTGGGCCACTTTTTCAGTGAACATTTTCAGTGACATCCCAGACCTTGGTTTTATCAACAGTACCCAAACTCTCTTCTCATCTGCAAGTACATTTTAGAGTAATCCAATGGCAGAGTTGCACAAAATAACCTGAAGACATCACTGACATCAGCTCACCAGCAAGTTAGTGAACTGCCACATTCCTCCTCCAGCCTCACGCAGTGGAAATATTTTACACTGACTCACTTGCCCCACAATGTGCTGGGTTTAAATTTAATTAATCTCTTCATTGTAATCATTTCAACCATAACAGATTCACCTCTTTCAACAATGCTAATGATCAGACTCACACTACATGGTCTACAATGCACAGTACACAGACACACACATCACAAGTCATAGAGAGCTACTCAATACAGATGCTGCCGAAAGTAATCCTTAGCAGATATTTCCTGCTGAGTTAAAGTACTTGCAGACTTTTAAAAACATACAAGTACACAACAGCAATTACATTGATTTCTGTGATCTAGGCCAATACCAGATGACTTCTACACAGCAATTGCTCACCACAAGAGCTGAGGGCTTTCTCTCAGCATGCTCCTTGCTGGCATGTCAACTTCCATGGGTGTGCACCGTCTGCACAAGAACTATGGAAAATATAGTTATTAAGGTCTGGTGGGTCTGCTACTGTGTAATACCTTGACCTTTGCCTCTTTGGTTTATGCTGCTGTAATACATCTGAGTAATGCTTCAGACATGAGACAATGCTTATTTATAGGAGGAGGATAGATAAACCTTATGAGAACATTATGAGAAAGAATAGAGAAGGTATAACAAATATACACTTGTATACTTACAATACATATGTATTGTACAGTACGTGCTTTTTTTAAAAAAAGGGAACACTGTATTGAAAACAGAAACACTTTATTAATATGAATATAAAGTGACTTTGAAACACATACAGTATGCCTGTAATGGAAATGTGATGCATCTTTAAGATAACAACAGTAAGTTAAAGAAACATTAAATATAATAATCTGCAAGAACAATAAATAATTTGTTCTCTCCTCCACATGTAGTCTAGTTAGTTTTCAATTCTGTTTTTTTTATTCAGTACAACTTTAATAGATCTGTGATTAAATAGATACAACATACTATAAATAAGTCTGTGATTTGATATGTGTCAGCTATTATATCAGCTTTCACCCAAAGCCTTAGCTATGAGTTCCATTTTTCCAATTATCGGATTTCCAAGTGATCTTTGCTGATATTTGTAAGCAGAAGAGATAGTCACTTTAACTATCGGGAATATCAAATGAGGAAAAAAAATAATGATGTTATCATTAGAGATTTAAAAATTCATAACATTTTTCTATGTGCAGTTTTCCAGTAGCTCTCATGCTAGAGGACACATTAATATTGCAGGATAAAAAGTTATGGTAATTAGTTATGACAAGTAAGAGTGATTGTCTTAGGGTCAGAGCATCAGATAATTTTATCGGATGAAAAAATCTCCTTAATTAAGAAACATGCAATTTCTTTTAAAAAACATACCTGTGAAATTGTGCTGGAAACAGCAATAATTTGAAGATATGCAGCCAAGGGGTGGATTTTGGAATGTGGTTTCTTCAATATACTAAAGGACTTAACCATCTTCTTAACATTACCTAATTGACTAGATTGTAAAACAGAAATAAAACTTACACACCAGAACAATTGTATGATACAGTATATAGTAAAAGAGAATGTTATAAGAGCTACATTAGACATCTTAAATGGTATCCATTTTGCAGAATCACATTATAAAAAATGTTCCTGGGAGTGTTCACAAAAATAGCATATTGGATACTTTCTAATCTGGATCCCTGGACACAATATTACACTTCAAAAATTCATAATAGGCCAAAGCAAGGAACTCCATTTGTTGTTAAACTTAGTTTCCTTCCATAAATATTTTATCCTGCCTTCATTTTTTATGCAACTTGTAGAAGAACAAGTAGCATATGAACATGAATAGAATTAAAAGTACTTTAAAGTATTGAAAAGAAATCACAAATAATGAAAGACACTGAAAACAGTCAGCCGTAATACAGTGTTTTATAAGTCCGACTCATACTGTACATATATACAGTATTGAAACTCTTAATTCATCTAGATTAACTTCCTGTGCTTGATCACTCTATGTTAGTCATTTTTCAGTGATTTGCCTACAAATGTAGTAGCTTCGATTTCTTATATTTTGTCTCTGATACTTGCTGCATTTTGGAATGAGCATTTAATTACCAACACCTGGTCCTTTAACATTTTGTTTCTCCCTGGGGTTCTCTTTTCGGCACTACTCGCTGTGTGCAGCTTTTTACACAACGTCAGAAGGTTTTTCAAGAAGTTACATCAATTAGTTTAGTAGGGCACCTATGAGTTTGGCTGTTCATGAGTACCTTGTAAAATGTTCTGCTGCTCCATTAAAAGAAATCCATTATCTTTCATGAAGCATAGCATTTTAATAAAGTGACATTTTAAACTTAATAAACATTATATTCAAAACAGGAAGCTGCTGGAATTGAAGTACATACTGTAGATCGCGGAAATGCTCAGTTGACACCCCAGCTAGGGTTAGGGTTAGCATTCACAGACTACTTCCACAATTTCACAAGGTCAGCGCTGGATTTTGGGGCTCAAGTCGCGTTTAGGATGAGCAATTTGTTGCTCCTATCTTTTTTTTTCAGAAACTCTCTAGGGCCTGGATGGCGTGGTGTACCGTGTGGTAATTGAATCCCAAAACTGTCAGTCAGATAAAAATTTAAAACCAAGTATTATTGAATCTCATTCACTTGCAGGAGCTTTGATCAATGGTTCTGATTGTCTCCCACTCATACTTTTTGGTTAGGGAACATTTTCCAGAAACTCTCTGTGCCCTGGATGTGCACGCTGCACTGTGTGGTAATTTTATCCCAAAACTGAATCGGACGGATCGTCAATTGAGGAACATGTCAAATTTCGATGGCCAGAGAGGTTCAGATATAGATCGCAGAAATGCTCAGTTGATAACCCAGCTAGGGTTAGGGTTAGAATTCACACACTGCTTAGACAATTTTTAAGATCAGTACGGGAAATTGGGGCCCAAGTCAAATTTAGGACGAGTGATGTTTTGCTCCTCTCTGAATTTGTTTTTCCAAAACTCTTTGGGGCCTAGATGGCACACGTCACAGTACGGTAATTGTATTTCAAAACTGAGTCGGTCGGAACAAAAGTTGTAACCAAGTTTTATACAATCTAATACTTTTACAAGAGCTTTTATCAATGGTGTTAATTCTTTCCCACCCATACTTTTTGGATTGGGGAATGTTTCAAATCCTATCCCAAGAGAGGTTCAGATATAGATCGCGGAAATGTTCAGTTGATACCCCAGCTAGGGTTAGGGTTAGCACTCACACATTAGTTAGACAATTTTTAAGCTCAGTGCTGGAATTTGGGTCCTTAGTCAGGTTTAGAACGAGTTAATTTTTGCTCCTATCTGAATTTTTTTTTTCGGAAACACTCTTTGGCCCTGGATGGCATGGTGCACTGTGCAGTAATTGTATCTCAAAACTGAGTCGGTTGGATCAAAAGTTGTAACCAAGTATTTTACAATCTAATAATTTTAAAAGAGCTCTTATCAATGGTTTTGGTTGTTTCCCACCCATACTTCTTGGATTGGGGAACATGTCAAAATCCGATGCTAAGAGAGGTTCAGATATAGATCACGGAAATGCTCAGTTGACACCCCAGCTAGAGTTAGGGTTAGCATTCACACACTGCTTAGACCATTTTTCAGCTCAGCGCTGAATTTTGGGGCCCAAGTCAGGTTTAAGACGAGTGAATTTTTACTCCTATCTGAATGTTTTTTTTTCAGAAACTCTCTGGGGCCTGGATGGCACGGTGCACCATGTCAATGTTTTGAGAATAGGAACCAACAATATTTTATTATGTCCATCATACAGAAACAGGAATTGTTGTTTTGTTCTATGTGGCCTTTAGCTTGCCCTTGAGAAAGCACAGACATAAAGTTGTATTATTAAAACGAAGGGTATCGCAAAGAAAGAAATGGGATTACGACAACATGAGAAGGCAATTTATTCCTTCTGCTTTGTCTTTCAGAGGACTAAAAGTACTTGACCCTCTAGGGGTGCTTATAATATACTGAGCGAAACATCAATAAAATGAAAACAAATGACAATTTAAACCTGAAATGAAAGGTCCCTAGTTCCCCATTTCTTATGTCGAGGGAAGGTTTATTAGATCATACATTTTGAAGAATGAACAACTATCTCTCTGCTTAAAATTACATCTAAAACTTCAGAGTCTTCAAAATTCTTCAAAAATAGTCCACTTTTGTTATAATCACCAAAATGGAATTGGGGCAACAGAGCATCAAAGAACAATAAACAGTAAATGTGAAATGAAGTCCCATTTAAATATTTTTCTCCTCACCTGAGAGCCCTAGATCTAATAGAGATCTAGCACCGTGACTTAACGGCATTGTCATGTTCTGTGATTACGATGGAGTACTAGAAGAAAAGGTTTACAAAAAGAATAAAAGTAGAGGAAAAAAAGAATGAAATGATGTTACAATAAGTTGTTTATTTTTGTTTGACTTTGGGTCAAACTTCAGACTCAGTCCACATTTTATTCAGTTGTGACCCTAAGTGACAGTAGCCGATTCTACTTAAATCAAATTTTGCACATTTCAGCACCAAACATTTGCATCTTGAACCAGTTCTGTAAAGATAATGATCACATTCTGTACAGAATGCACTTCTGGTATTTGCAAAGTGAATTTATTATGGTTCTTTTCACATTCTGAGTCCAGAAAACAAAAAGAACAGTTTTTGCTGTATCTCTGACAGATACTGTACAGTAAATGAATAACACCACAAAAAACAAAAGTCTCCAACATATCATAGAGGGACTCCTTACTGGTTTAAAAAGTAACTTTTTACAGTTCATGATGAACTTGAGTCTTTGCTGTTTTCAACCTGGTCTATGTTATAAACTAACTGAGACCAGGATTGCCCAAGAAGCTGTTGAGTGGGCCTCAGCTTGCTGATGAGAATGACACTTGTGACTTCCCCAGAAACCTCAAGCCAAAAGTTCAACTCTGCTAAGAAACAGTCGGTTTTGACACAATTTGGATAGGTTGTAGCCTAACACAGTTTTCTTGATGAACAGTGGGAGATAGTGTGTGTAAAAAGAAATATCACTGACATTCCAAAGCCTAAGAAACACAGTCAAGCAGCCAGGGCTTTTCCCAACTGACTTTGTCCCACCTACTGTAACAATGGCAGTGTTTGGCTAACAATACCAGGGTGATGATTATGTCATCTACTCTGAATGAAGACGTTTACAGTCAGAAACACAAGATTATTCACCCATTCACCATTATAAATATTTGTAGCCCCTACTTAGTTAAACTCTTCTGTGTTCCTAAAATGATAGTGCAGATTATAGGGGGTTAACTAAAGCCTCTTTAAAACATGGATGCACACCCCAGTCCTCTTTCAGTGTTGTTGTGGATCACTAAAAACCAATGATTAATGCTTATCAGAATTATAATTACTGATTATAATTGTTCATGAGATACAAGTTTAACCAAGATAACTGAGTTGTGAAATTACTGTTTGTGAAAGATAAGCAGATTAAAATTAAAAATCAGAGTAACAAACTGCAGGCAAAACATAGCATATGGACAGAATTTTAATAAGATTATCTAACGTAAGCATCGCCATAATTTTTTCTATTTAGGGGATTTTGCTTTGCTTGTTTACCTTTCCAACATTAAACATTTATGAACAGAGACTTAACTATTAGCAGAGCAATCAATTTAGACCAGGCAGTATGTATTCAATTAATATTAAACCTTGATGCAGTGTCTCCTCTTGTGATTTGATTGGTGGAAATTTGTGAGTGGAGCCTTCTTTCAATATAGGGTTGGATGCAGCAAGCATGTGCTTGACTGTAAGTCATATGCAGAGAAGGCTTAAGGGAGATTGCTGAAGCTATCATGTGTCTGTGTGGAAGTGGGGAATATTCAGAAGTTTACAGAAAGCAAAAAGCATTTAGCATTTTAGTAGTTCAAGTTGGTAGCCGTAGGACACATAGGCTATGAAAGGAACAAGTAAAGTTTTTTCCATGCTGAAAAGAAGAAAAGAAACACAACGTTTCGGCTGTGGAGCCTTCTTCGGGTGTCTTCAGGTGCCTTCTTCCCACCCAAAACTTCTTCCCTTCGCTCCACAGCCAAAACATTGTGTTTCTTTTCTTCTCTTTTCAGCAGGGAATAAACCTTTACTTGTTCCTTATTAAGCATTTTGCCCACAGGCCAATTACTGTGCATAATAAAGGACAATATGAACCTTCTCTAACATTGCAAATTATGTAATTGCAAAGTAAGGCAACATAGAAACCTTTGTCAGAAAAGTACAGAGCCCCATGAAGTGGTAAAATGACGTAGTAATTAGATACAAAATAATTGAAATCAACCTTGATTTCTGTTTGAAAATATTGGCAGCACTAATACCAATCGCCTCCTATTGCATTGCGCAATGCATGTGAAGAACATAGCTTTCTTGAAATGTGATTATCAAGCAGTTCTAGTTTATTTATCAGTCAGATCATAATCTGGAGATCATTATCGTCACAGATCCTTGTGAAGTATGTACAGTGCTGTATTTATATACCATGGTGAAAATAAAATAAAGGGAGGCAGAGAGCAGCAATATGAGGCCAAGGTGTGGGTAAAAAAGTGGAAATGAATGATAAAAGGCATTTTTTCTTAAAATACAGTTAACTATGAGAATGTTTAAGCATTGTATTACATTTTGCTAAATTCTGGTTAATGTAGGTATTGTGGTTAATTATTGAGGTTATATATTTTATAAATGGTATCTAAAATTTATTTATTTTTATCTAACAGTTAATAATATAAACATATTACATATCACATTTAACAGTGTTACTAAAATCTGCCACTGAATGCTTTAACATCCAGTAATAAATGTACAGAAATTGCAATTTAATTATGGGATATTTAGCTTATGCACTTACAGTGTTATAACATTGAATAGTGTTGATTCTATACTGTTTTCTTCCATACTCTCCTGTAAGAAGTATAATATATGCCTATTTAGTATATGCATACAGTATATAACAGCATGGAAATTATGAATAATTCTGCATTTATGCATATAAGAAAATTATTTTTAAAAATAAGCTTTTGGTAAAAATCTTGCTTAAGATTATAGAGCTTAAATTTATTGAATTGGAATGATAATATCTTTATTTGCTTGTCCAAACAATAGATGTAGTGTGTAACTTTGGCCGAAACAAATGAAGAGGTCAGTTTACTTGTAAAATGCATGGATTTTGTTTTTCATTCATTGATGATAGATTCTGCTTGCAAGTTAATGTTTATGTGAGGACAAGGCTTTAGCAAAGGAAGACAGGAAAGGATAATAAATACAGATATTGGAATGTTCAATCTGATGATGATCCATACTGATGGTCTATAACTCTATTTGCAAAACTGAGGAAGAGTGTATGATACTGGCACTGTGACAAGGGGCTTGTATATTTCTGTATGTTTCATACCAAAATGTTTTTAGACCTAAAAAGCTTTACTGTTCTCTGTATTAACACCTGGGTATTCCTTTATGAGCTTGTATGTAATATGCATAAATAATTAATTTGTGCTTGCCTATTCAGGTTCTTCTCAGAATCAATGCAACATATAGCTTAAAACCTATTTTAGTATCCTTTTTAAGGTTATTAGTCTGAGGGACAGGTGTATATCCAAGATGTCTTGTAACAGACCAGTTTTAAGATGGTTGATACTTCCACATCAGCAAAAATAATATGGCCATTGGCCTTGAAGATAAAGATAATCGAGAGGTCATAACTATAAGATATATGATAAACTAGTCTTTAATTGATGGCTTTCTAATTACTATATTGTTACAGGCTTTTGTTAGTGACTATTGAAGTGTCTTGAAGATTCTAGATACAATGGGTAACGCCTGGCTATTGTCAACATTTCCAGTTGCCTGGAGCTTCAAAGCAAGGAGACGTTTGTTGAGATGCAGGGGTCTGAGATTCAGGGATCAAAGCAGTCATAACTTTTACCTTGGCTTACCTTAGTTTTTTAAGTCCTGGGTAAATCATTATGAGTGTCATCAAAAGTCCAGGAACGCACTTTAGAAGAGCTCGAGGAGACAGGAAAAAAGATGCCATGGTAAGACACAGAAGCACAGAAGGTGAGAGCTTCTTGTCCAGATGATCCATAAAGATCAGATTTGAGTTAAGAATTTGAACTTCCCAAAGAGCACTTGTTATTCTGTTGTTGTTAGGAACTCTGATTTTCTGTGTAAAGAGTTGATCAGTTAAAAACAGCCACTGGTGTTGAATGGGTGCATTTTTACGATAGAGAGATAGGTTAATTGATTAATTTTGTACATTCTAGGTTTACAGAGAGAGATTTAGCTGTAGGTCATATTCAGTTTAGTTTAGAAGGCAGTCTATCATAACACATTATTATCAGTTTATCTATGGCCTTTGCAGACATTATAGAGGATTTGAATGCTTGGGGGCAGTCTGGATGTTTCTAGGTTTCAGGATGTAGGCCTCTGGAACAGTTTGTTTTCCCCAAAACTGTGCAGAGAACAAATAACTCAGGAGCCTCCAATTATACCAACCACTCAGGTATAATCTTTCATAGACAAAAATCTATCAAAAAGTTATTTACAAATTGGAGGGGTTATGATTATTTAATGTTTCCAATTTCATAACCACTATTTGTAACAGTATGTTTTACATATGCTTGTAGGAACCAAGTTTGAGGTTTAGTGAATAATTAATTCAATTAAAGTAGATTATCTACTCTTTTTAAAAGCGTTTCATCAATGTTTTTTTTATGTTTCCTTTTGGCAACCAAAGCACAACCCTCACCAGTTTTCAGATGCATTGGGTAATATTAAGAGAACACATAGAGTCTCTAACAACAATTAATCTGTTGCCTTAAAATATGTTTGTCATTACTTATTAACAAAGTTAGACATACATTATTAAGTATTATGAACTAGACATATAAATATTTTATTTGAACATATATTTTAAGACTTCTTTAAGTATAAATGACATCAAGGTTGCAAATGTGTAGCACATTTAAGACACTGTACACTAAATTGAGTTAACTCTGCAGTGTTCAGGTGTTTTCTCTAATAGTATGACCCTCTTCTTGCCCAGTTGTGTCAGAATGGGTACTATTTCCAGACCATCCCACAATGTATTAAATGCATACTTTACGTTCTATACAGTATAGTTTCATTAGTAGAAACGGTCTTCTTCTCTAGATTTTGTTGAAATACTAGAAAAATATTTGGAAGAGCTTCTGATCTTCGCTCTGTGCCTTTTACACAGTCGATTTTACAAGGAACTCACACTTCTCAATGCCTAATATCCTGGAAAAAGGATGATACAGACCATTCAGGTAAATAATTAATAACAAATCTTGCTTGACTTTAAGAAAGAAACATCCCCTTAACCCAGTGAGGGAAGAATTTCTTAACTGTCCAGTTTCAGTTTTTGCCAAATGATACTGTATATCATATGAAAAGTGAAACTTGCATTTATATAAAAATCTATAAAAATTGTAAGTCTTTTTTTAGCATTTGGATTGATTTATACTTATATGTTGCTTGTTTACAGTTGTATTACTACATGATAAGTGATGAGGACATTTTCAGGCCTTCCAATGTTAGGCTGCTTGTACTGTATGACAAGAGACAGATCACATTATATGGTACGGGACAGGGAATGTACTGTAGGACATCTTTCTAAAACATTTTATCATTAACAATATTGAAACAGACTGGAAGCCAGTTTTAAGTAAATGCATTATTAAAAGCACTGTAATAGATAAACTATTTCCTTTCAGCAATGAGTTTGGACGTTGTGAAGTTACAGGTCATTATGACATTCTGAATGAACTTGCAATTACCTTTAACAATGCAGAGTACCAAAGGCTGGATTAGATGGCTAATTTCTTACAAACCCAGCTGTAATTTGTTGGGTTTTGCATCTGTAGCAGATGTTTCTGTGAGAAGAGACAAATGCCCTTTCGGGGAAAATTGTAATAGCTGACTATAATGCAGAAGGCATCTGAAAAGATGTCGTTTTTAGAGTGTCATGTCGTTGCAGGATTTGACATTCTGTCATAAATTGCTGCTCTGTTAATGTCAAAATATATTGTGATGCAGACACTCTAATACCCGCCTCCATGCAGAACGTGAAATCTTATTAACGCTTAGGAATGCTAAGTCTCATCTGGCGTGCCATATTTCTTTAGTGTCATACACTGTGACATATCAATTTTTTAAGATGCTGAGGTGTCATCTTCATGAACTTGGAAAAGACAGCTTTACCCTAGTTTAAAAATAAATCAGAAGAGGAACTCAGAGAAATAAGCATTTTTACTGACTGCTACAATACAAAAACTAAATCAGCTTAAGAATTTACATTTAAATAATGTAGAGTATTCACACTGGGTTCCGAAGAGCATTATTGCTTCCAAACAGCTACATTATTGAACAATCAGTGAAGAACAGACAACAGAGCTGAAACACAAAAATTATATACAGTAAAAGAACACTGTTTATACTTATACATTACTTATAGTATGTTTTTAAATCTTTTACATTTTTATAGTCTTGAGTTATTTTTGCAGGGAAGCGCTCCAGGCTCCCCAAATCTCAATCACAGAGATTTCTAGGTCAAATACGTCATGCAGTGTAAGAATCCCTGGAGAATTCATTCTTAGTGTAAAACAAAACTCCTTCCAGACAAACCCCCCTCCTGCTGTGATAGACAATTAAAAGACTGAACGTCAATTATAATTCATGAGAAATAATAACACCCAAGAATTAAATGTGTTCGAGAATGCTTATTGGGTCCTTAGGTATAGTGAGATTTGCTTAGCATGCTTGTAAAAAAGGCTGTACTTTTTCTCTGGAGGTTTAGTATCACCCTGCAACTCACAACTGCCAACCAATGAAAGCTAAGCAAGTGTGAGCCTGGCCAGTACCTTGATGGGTGACTCCTGGGGAAAAACTGCTGCTGGAAGTGGTGTTAGTGGAGCCAGTAGGGGGTGCTCACCCTGCAGTCTGTGTGGGTCCTAATGCCCCAGTATAGTGACGGGGACACTGTACTGTAAAAAGGCGCTGTCCTTCAGATAAGATGTAAAACCGAGGAACTGACTCTTGTCATTTAAAATCCTAGGGCATTTCTCGAAAAGAGTAGGGGTGTTACTCTCGTATCCTGGCCAAATTGTGCCCTGGCTTTTACCAATCATGGCCTCCTAATAATCCCCATCTATGAATTGGCTTCATTACTCTGCTCTTTTCCCCACTGATAGCTGGTGTGTGGTGAGCATACTGTGCATACTCTGGCTGCCGTCGCATCAGTCAGTGGGGGCTGCACATGGTGGAGGGGATCCCCATTACCTGTAAAGCGCTCTGAGTGAAGGGTCCAGAAAAGTGCTATATAAGTGTAAGGAATTAATTAATGACATTTGTAGCTTTCAGGAAATAACAGCAGTAATGATTACAAATTAGGACAGTTAGCTTGAAAGTGCCTTGGTTGCCATAATCTCTGCCGTATTCTTGATAAAAACTCCCTTACTTGCTGTAAAATGAAACTACCCAACATGGAATCACTTACAGCCCTTTGTAGTTGGAACAGAGTCTGTCTGGAACTGAAACTTAAACTTCTGGGGTATGGAGTACTCTTGCTTTTGCATTATGATTTAAAGTTTTCTTCCATTTTGTTGTGAAAAAACAAGTTCATATTTTCTTCACTTGAAACTTGCTACCTGACTGAGGGATCTTAGAGATAGGTGTATTTATTCGTGAGTCATGAGAACACTATTATTGCACATTTACCATGGCCACTCAGCTAATGGTGTGGCTTGTTGAGGTAATTTTGTGCACTTAAATTAATTTGGGTCACTACAGCTAAGAGTTATGCAATCACAACTTTTACATCTTTCTTTCATATTAATTTTATTTTCACTTCTTTCCTTCTGTTTTTTTTTTGCAGAGAATGTGTGGAGTACTTAGTAATTTTTAAATTGTTTCTTAAAAGTGTCATGAATTCAAGCTTTAAAGCAACAGCATGTGAAAACTGTGCAAGGGGCTGAATTGCTTTCCAAGGCACCGTACAGTACATCAGTACACCAAAGCATGACTGCTTTAAACAATCTGGATTTCTCTCCAGATTCCTAAGGTTTAGTTTCAGAAAAGTATGGAATCCCCTGGGTTGTAAAGATTCTAAAGGTTCAGAAGGTCTTCTACCAAACAGCTTCAAATGGCAATATGTTTCATTAAACATTGATAGTGTGCAGAATATGTGCAGATAAAGAAGAAGATCATGTCTTAAAACAGATCAAAGTTGGGAATTATTAATTATTTAATGAAATGAGTTTATGAAAGAAGATCAGGAGGAAGGTTTGATCCTAATCAAGTCCACTTCTGCTCTGCTGCTTATACAATATATACAGTATTCATCTCACCTTTGGGTCTTCCCTTTCTGTGTTCCTCTCACACCAGTCCCAAAATCCCACCTACACTATAGCAGCAGCTCCCTAGGTCATTCCTTGTGAAAGTGAGAGGACCTGCCCATCATTATAGCCAGACTGCTGTTCTCTCTGCTAGGTTGTAACTTCACCAACCCTGGCTGTGTGGCAAATGTAATATACAGTACAATATGTTAGGATAATGTACGCTTCAACTCAATGTGAGTCTTGTTTCTTGCTAATTCTTTGTGCTCTGCTTCCTTCTTGTCCTGTTATAAATTTACTTTATTAATTTATCAATTAAATTTAAACTTTTGAAAAGAATGTAAAGAAATCCAGACTGGCAAATAGCCTCTAACATATTCTTATTTTAGTACATTAGGATCTTATCAAACAACTGAAATGACAGAAAGGGAACAAGAAACTGAGAAACAAAAAAATATTGGGTTTGGGTTGGGTTTGATTTTCCAATTTTTGAATTTTCTCTGAGGCACAAAATATTTGTTTTAGTGAAAGGATATTCTGGTATCCCATGAAATGTGTCAGCATAAATGCTGCCCTGATCCTTCTAGACATTAACCAAACTGAGCCTCACAGGATGAAGACTTTTTCAAATCTTTAAGCTGGGTTTTACTGCATGCGCTACAGCATTTTTCTTTCTTAAACATTTTACAGCTGGGTACAGATTTGTGGATTTACGTTCATCCATCAAGCTTACGCAGCATGCTATCCTAGCTAGACTGGCAAAAACATGGACAGATGAGAACAGTATTGTCTCCTCAATGGTCTAAATGGTATTTTAAGATGAGGGATAACAGTCTACAGTAAAGCTACATCACCAGCTGTGATCAGAAATCTGGCTTTCTGTTTTTTTATTATTGGTGAGAAAATGAAACATTCTATGCTGTTGGATGATAGAGTGTAGTTTTTATGGTTGTTGTATTCTTAACTTTACATGTCTTTTGTTATCTCTAAAGCCTTATTAGTTTTTATTAAAGACCGAACCAGCTTTGATATTTTAATGTATATGTTAGTGCTTATTCCATGCTGAAAAGAGAAGAAAGAAAACACAACGTTTCGGCCGTGGATCCTGAGCCTCTTCCTATGATGGATGTATCTCAATGATTCTTATCACACACATTTAGGGGCCTGGTATTTAAATACTGTAAGTCTAAATGCACACTCACGAGTGCAACAGTCTTTTAGTTCTTAAGAATACCAAAATGCTCAGATCAACATTTGCGCTGCAGGCAAAACCTACATAATGCATGAAAAGGATGAACTTCTATGAGATGTATTACCACTTTTTATATGTTACTTCTCCCTTGTTGTCTTGTTGTTTTGAACACTGTCTAAAAACAAATAAATTCTTAATGAAATATTTAGGCCATTTTTACATTCAGATTCACCATCTAGGACATCATTAAAATTGTAAGCACCTGCATGGATTTCTAAGTCTTATTTCATAATTATAAAATCCATACATACACATGTAAATAAGCATACTGGTTTACTGAGACGCATTAAAAAAAAAACAAATGCTTTTTGCCCCAATACTCATTTACTGCATTTTTAATGCCTCTTGCTATATCTACTGAGGAACAATAGCAACTCGTAAAAGTAAAAATGCAACAGATTAAGTGTGATTATCAGGAAATTGTCTTTTCTGTTGCAGGTGCACTGATATTTTAATGAACATGCATGACAGGTATATTATTAAGCTTATTAACAACTGTCAACAGCAAGTTTGATCAACAGCACATGGCCATTGCTAGCTTTGTGCTAGCTTACATAGCCAGGCAAACTAGGTTGCCTGGACATACATATACAGTACCTATTCAATACTTTTGGAGTTGTAAATGTCACAGATTATTTCAGCACATCACACAAATGTTCAATGGGGCTTTATTTAAGTCAGTTGAGTATCCAAGGCAGAACTGTTATATTCTGATTTGTTTTAGAAACAAAGAATGAACTGCTTTGTTTTTCACTTTGGTCCAGGGTAGAGGTCTCAAACACACTTGAGCATGGTGTCTTCTGGTTTCTGTTATACCCAAACCTGTTACATGGTTGAATTATTTAATTAAATAACTTTAATTCTTTTAGCCAGGGTTTAAGGTGTCACGTCAACTTTATAAGACCTTACACATCCTCTGTATAGCTAAGAAAATAATTATCTTAGAAGTTTAATTGAGTACTCTGGTAGGAACAAAAACAGAACTCACTTGGCCCTCCAGGAATTGAGTTTGAGATCCTTGTTCTAGGGATTGATTTGTGCTCCATTATACTGTGAAGGTGATCAGTTAATCTTTATTGCAGGGGGTCTCCAAGCCTGCTTTGTTGAAAGTCTTTTAATTATTTTGCCATCAGAGTCTTGAAATGTTTTGGTGTCATTTTTTGTCTAAAATAATCCTTCCTTTTAAGTCTTTGAGTCACATTCACCATATTATATGCGAATACAACAACAAAACAATTCTGATCCACCCATCAGAAAACAAAAAAAGTAGGATATTCAAAACAATTATTCTATTAATGATAGCTTATTTCATTTTGAGAATCTATTGTACAGACTTCTGAAAGCACCTGTTCCATGCAACTCATACAGATTTGTTTTGTACTTAAATGTTTTCCTACCAGCACAGGTTACCACAGTAAAATGGTATTTAAAGCAGCATTTCAAACAAAAAAAAAAACATGATTATAATGCTTCCCCCAAATGTTTTTATTGGATTAAAAGAGTAAACTTTTTATTTTTAAATTTTATAATGTGCAGATTCTATTTGCCTGAGAATGTAGTATATTTTACACTTTTGGAAAAAGGTAAATTTTCATTACATGCTCTCCATGCATTTAGAACAATGTGTATTTAATATAACATTTACTTTTTATATCAAATATTTTGTTTGCATCTGTATAAGAATAAAACCTAAAGTACCTATACAATGAATTCTTACAACACTTTATTATTGTTAGTATTAATATTATATATGTATACATTACTAATAGTAATGTACTAGTAAAATCATATTGCATTAAATACTATTTGAAATAAATCCTTATATTATTTGTCCTCTTGTTATGAAGGTCATGTGTGAATTCACAAAGCAAGAAGTAAATACTGTAAACTGTGGGCATCTGCAGAATGACAAAAAAAATAGTCACATAAAACAAAGTTAAGAAGAGTAGCAAAAGTTAGAAAAAACAGGACATACTGTAACAGTAACAAAGAATCTAAATGTCCTACACATTTCATGATCAGTTTAATACAGCATACAGGCACTTTGTTGTCATTCAATTAATAATACATACAAGGATAAATAGCTGTATGACAATCCATTGCTCTTTTGTGCCTAGGAAAACAACATAAAGCCCTTAGATCAAAATGACAGCCTGATCTTTTCTTTACATTGTGTAACAAAAGGACTATGCAAAACACATTCCTTTATAAAACAAAACAGTATTTCATAATCCTAATTGAAGCTGCTGCAAGCACCATGCCTTCAGAATATTGTACGTGTCTGAAGAATGTATAGAGCCTTGGGTAAGCTTTGAAAAGCAATAGTGTTCAGTCTAATCATTAGAGAGTGCCATCCTGTTTCTTTATGCAAAAGATGAGGTTTCATGAGTCCTTTTCGTAACACGATGCTGGAGGCTAAGTTATCTTTTTGACTTAGTTAAATCACAATGGTGGGATATAACATGTAATACATTCTTTCTTTGACTTTTCATAAATTTGGCATTGATATATTAATAGGTGACATACTATATAGCCAGGCTACATTGCATCAAATGCAGTGGAAAACAACATAGGCTTCTAACAAAATCTGTGAGGTTCTTGACCTTAAAAATTATTATCTTCATGAAAGAGCTGGGTTTCAAGGTTAGAATGATTTTTAAAACACAACTCCTTTAGGGACATGTTAACTTGTATCATTTCCTTTCAATTGTGAAATTCCCAAAGAATCGCATTAGAATAGCATTCTGATCTCACATAAACATGCAAGAGGATAAGGCAGCTACAGCATATGTCAGTAATTGTCCTTTCATCGATTGCAAATTTAGTTCAGATTCTTTAGTTATTCAGTTTTATTGGGTACTTGCAAAAGATGTCAAAGAATTGGCTATGATTATGAGCGATTCTGCATCTGAGCTGAATGGCCACCTCTCGTTTGTAATTTTTCTCGAATTCTAAAGTGTAATTGTAATCGCTACAAGGTCATTGACGCACCTTCGGAAAGCTGAAACAACACCAGAGGTCTTCCCTCTGCGCATCCTTCTTACCCCCTCCCCTGCCTGGCTAGCTAGGCTACTGTTCCCCCTGCTAGGCAAGTGATGCCAAACACTTTACACAATTTTGTCCCTCTATCAATTAGATCATTAAGATCATTAGGCTCGAACTGCACTGCTGAACAGAGTCTTGTCCACAAAACTCCACAGTGCCATTTTCTTACTTTGTGTTATTGCAAACTTGATTATGCTACCAGTTATTATATTGGGTTTACAGGTACGCGACAAAATGAAAGATTACAGTGGGTTGTATTTTCCAAATGTATTGGTATTAGTATATACAGTACAATGTGTGGAATTGAATAACTGCAAACTTTCTACTTTAAATGTGCTTGCCCATTGAACACTTTGCATAATATATTTATATACATACAGTAAGTAGTATTTGAATAACTAAGTAAATTATGGCTTAAAACTTCATTCAAATTTTTAAAATGCCAATTAAACTGGATTTAAGAAATTTGATTTATTTACGAGGTTATTTGGGATATTTTTGTAGATATTTTATCTATAGCTGTTTGAATTGTTTTGTGTCAGAAACTAGGAGAGTTCCATCAACTTTTATTCATTTCTCATATCTATTTATTTTCGTTGTGGACTTTGAACATGCATGTTGTATTCAGTGGTTGAGTGATATGGAAATTGTGGCTCTTTTCAACAAAGAACAGGCATTTAACCTCTCAGGCTGCACAGAAATAAATAGGTTTACTTTTTAAAAAGCTTTAAAAAGCATTTTTTTTTCCTCAAGCTGCTGTGTGTTTAAAAAAGTAGATGCCCAATGTATTTGGCTAACAGAGTTTGAAATGTTTATGAGGTCTTTTCAGTTTTGATCTTGACCTCTCTACTTCTGTTGCCTCTGAAAAAAATATCTTGTAGGTGTATTTGTAAAGGCAATAGATTCTCCACTGGTTTAGTGTTTTTGGTACAACACTATATATGATCTACACAGTTGCCTTGAAAATCATAACAGTTTTTAAAAAAGATGTAACTTTAACCTGCTTCCAATCATTCAGTGAAATGAAACTGATTTTTAAACTTTCCATATGACAAGTCGTATTGCCCTTTTCAGTACTGTCCTTTTTTTTGCTATGGAAATTATTTTCAGAAGTGTGCCTAAAAATGGATTTCTAAACTCCAGCAGCCTTTACGGTATTGGTCCCAGACCTGAGGCCAAGGAACCTCTGTGTCCCCTGGGAAGTATCCATCCTCCAGATGACAGCCCGGGTGTTTCCCTCTCAGAACTGCAAAGTTAAAAGACTTTTAGAATCTCTTGCGTTAGTGGAGGCAGTAAAAACCCCATGTCAAATTCAAAGAGAATGGTCAGATCAGCTCCAAATAGGAACAAAAGCTTAGATTAAAAAAACTTAAAGCAAAAAGGCTAAAATCACAAGCTGTTTGGATCCTCGGCAAATCATGAGTGAGGCAAACAAATAAAAGGGTTCCAGGGGACAAACTGAAAAGCACGATGAGCTAATTATAGTGGGTCAAGACTAATTTGCTGTTGGGAAATTGTGCTTTAGGACAGTTTGGTGGCGGAGTGGTGAGCATTGCTGTGGTACAGCGCTGGGGTCATGGGTTCAATTCCAGACCTGGGGTGTTTTCTGCATGGAGGTTTATGGCTTCTAGGAAAAATCACTATGGTATGAGTATATGTGTCTGTGTGTCCTATGATGGGCTGAGTTCTGTCCAGGCTATATCCTGCCTTACATCTTTTGCTTGCCACGATAGGCTCCAGCTCCCCCGTAACCCTGAATTGGATGAAGTGGTTACGAAATGGGGGGATGAGATTCTGCTTTACTCATGCCCCAGGCAATGAGGAAGCATTTCAGAATAAAAGGAAATAATTTCTTAAAATGCAGAAGCAGACAAGATTATTTAGAGCAGAGGCCGGCAGGAAGATCAATATTCTGTAGTCCAGATAAAATCACGAGTGGGTTAAAGGCATACTTTTCTCCTACTCCAGTTAGGTCTACCTCGACTTTTCATTCTTCACGTAATTGGTCTCTCATCCTAGTAAATACGGGAAGTGAATTCTCAGTCTGCTCTTCACGAGGTATGAGAACATCAATAATTTAGTGAAGTACTTTTGTAAGGGCACAAGCTCTTGAAATTCAATGACTCCTTAACTTTTGGTACACATTTGATTGTCTTTCTTCTCCCTTCATAAACAACATTAATTATACCTTTTGGTAGTTGTGGTTTAATTTCTATTCTGAGTGCTTCTAAGGCCATTGGAAAAGTTTACTCTTGCACTTTAATTTCTTGCAACATTTTAAAAGTAACAGTGGGCTACAGTACAGAATTAAAAATGCCCAGAGTGATTTATTATAAAGTACGGTTAGATAGGAATTGATTTTTAAATCCTTTTTATTTTTTCTTAAATGAAATGTTCCAATGTGCTTGCACTGATTCATTATTATATGCAAGCCATGATTTTTGTCAGGAAAATTCAATACTTTGTTTTCTTTAAGAATGCTCAGATTGAATGATTGAATAATTTAAAAATATATTAAATGTATTGAAAATATATTGAATCTATTCAATATATTCAATATACTGTAGCTATGTGGTTAAAATAATGTTGAAATTGAACAAGAATACAATGTTTATTTATAATGGGTTAGGCAACATTTTAGATTAAATTTATGTTATTTAGAAGTTCTAGATATATGTTCTTTAAAGTCTTTTAGATTACTGTGCAGTATTTCCTAATATTCCTGATATCCTAACCATTCATGTTTCCTTTCCTATTAAATGTTGTGCAATTTCAGTGCAATTTTTAGATCCAAACTCTGCACAAGTGAACCTGTGAAAATGTTGCAACTTATCTTGTGCATCTGGTGAAATGACCTTATTTCTTTGAGAGAGAAAAGCATAAACACTCTTCACATTCATGCCAAACCTTTGGAACAAGCAAGAATGACAGAGCTCCTAAAGAAACTACTGTATCTTTGAATGTACTTGGCATGCTAGCAGTCATGGCTGTACTCAAGCAGTAGAAGCTGGGCTTGCTAAGCCATGCCAGATGAGTGGATGATGACCACGTCCCCAAGGATGTCATTGATGGGGAAATTACTGTAGGAAAGAGACAAGGATGCAGGCCAGTACTACGATTTTAGACTTCAAGTTAAAAGGAAGTGAAGGCAATCAAGCTATATTAGTTCAGGTGGGTAGCTGCGTCAGCATGCATAGGCTGCAAAGGAACAAGTAATAGGTTTATTCCAGGCTGAAAAAAAGAAGAAAGAAAACACAACGTTTCAGCCGTGGAGCCTTCTTCAGCCTTCACCTTCACATCGTTGTGTTTTCTTTCTTCTTTTTTTCAGCATGGAATAAACCTATTACTTGTTCCTAATCAAGCTATATGTTGTGTACAAAAGGACCTCAGTTCTATGATGCTTGATAGCTGCAGCTTAGAGTGAAAAGGCATGCTCACCTACTGTAGCATATGGATCCCAATTAAAATTATATCAAATTCCTTTGACGAATTTGACGAATTCCTAATGCAAGAAATTGTATGTGGCTAATAAAATGATCTTATACTTCACCCATATCCATGCTTCATGTGGCAAATTGTGTCTCACAATCATACTTGTTCCATCAGTCTTGTGCTCAGGACTCACAGAAAAGTTAAATCAGGAGAGTAAAACAGGGCTTGTGTTGGATATAGCTATAAACTAACCAAATCGATCATCGATACATCTGGACTTGTTTGGACGGTCCAGTACAAGGGACCTCCATTTTTTTAAAAGACGAAGTCTTCATATGCAATTGAATCTACATGTCAACACAGTGTATCAACACAGTTGTGTTACGTACAGTATATCATAGGTACAGATACCTGCTATCTGTTTGAACTAATCTGCAGTTATGTGGTACTATAATTGTGCTGTGTTAAAAGTTACCATGTTCAAATGGTATTATTTACTGTATATGCTTAATGAAATTTTGCGTAGTTGTTTGCTATCTTTAATAGTGAAACTATTCCGAAACAAGGCACTCATGAACACATTCTGGATTTTTGGTTTATGTTAGACAACTTCAGTTCTAACTCAGAATGAAAGGCCCAAGGCCAATGAGTTATTTTACCATCTACAATGCAATTGTTTAAACAGTGACAGTGCTGTGCGCTGAGTTGGAAAGAATCTGTGTTACCTTAATCCATTAATTCATGATTAATTTATGTAAGCTCTTGCTCTCTTCAGTCCAGAAAAATACAACCCTTTATTAACTTGAAACCTCATTTAGATACTATAACAAGAAGATGGTGAGGTTTTACCTTTTCAGTTTTTTTGTTTTAAAAATTATTAAGGTTTAATAGACATTAGTGTCTTTTGTCTTCATGAGCAAAACATGTAACTTGTTATTTGCTAAGTACTGCAGTTTCAGTAACAAGATATTATATAAAAACAGCACGATTATCAGATTTAAAATTCTGTCATGAGTCACATAAGACAAAGTGAGTGAGCATGTGAGCTACATTCTTCAACTGTTTCACTCAAAACATTTTAATGCATCCTAAGTGTTACACTGTAAATGAACTCTTTAGGTGTGGCTAATCAAATTCAAAGACATTAGGAAGCCACTGTAAAGTTTTCTGAACTGATACATCAAACTGGAATCTGGTCGGATTTACAGCAGCTCGCTGTCAGCTAAGCCCTATATACCTGCTAAATATAAAATAGGAATCAGACATCAGAAAGAGGTGTATCCATCTTGGCAAAGCCATTCCAGGATATACTGTAACAACACAAATCAGTGCAGTAATAATCTGACTAATATCAATAAGACTTAATATATGGTCACATATATTATGTGTATATACTGTATGTGTCTGTGTCTATTTCAGATAGCACGATGTATATCATTTGTGGCACTAAAGATGAATGCAACAGTATCCACAGTATCTGTGTTTAACTATATGGCCCGCTACAGACAACTCCTCGTTTCAAATTTGTAGTCAGAGAAGCACCAGCATGAAGAATGGCCTTGTCTCTTTAATGCCAGAAGAGGGGGTTTTAATCAGGTTATAGATGAAAGGATAAGGGACTTTGGCAGCTGTAAGAGTGAATCTTGTGCCACAGCTCTGTCTTATTAGCCTTGCGGCTGTCCTAGCCTAGTTAACCCACCGGGGAAAATCATTGTACAACATTATAGCCATTCTTGAGAACCAATAATATACTCTGCCAAGTGGCTGCAGACATTTCGGCCTTCACAATGTTTTATGTTTAAGTAATAACCTTGTAAGCACGGGATCTCCACAATACCTTTTTTGTGGGTGATGTGAGAAGATGAGGAACTTACAATCTTTTTAAAAATGTTGTGCTAGGCATTTGAACAGACCATTTAACTTCCTGAGATTGTCCCACCTGTTATTAAACTGCAATCGACCAATTTTCAGTCCTTCATTTTTCAGAAAATGTCGTATATGCCTCTAAAAAATATAGCATAAAAATATAACATTAATAATAAGGAAATCATTATTCCCTGATTTCTTTGTGTCTTTTTTAAAAGACTCATAGGGCATGCTAACTCTCTTAGGGCTGTATTTTCAGCAATCATTGCATGAAAAAATTATATCTAAATGCTGCATGTAAACCCACAAGTGGGCATATCTCAGCCCATACACACTATTCCACTTTTTAACATTGAGCAAATTATTTCCATCAGTGAGCCTGCAGTTTTATATTTCCCAAAGATTATGCAGAAAAGAAGGCATATAGTGTACTGTAGCCTTCCGAAGTGACTACTGCATAGCAAAATGCTGCAAATAAGCAAAGGGTCAATGTATCAAAACCAATCAGGCACAACAAGCTGCTTACAATACTGGGAAGATAATTGCTAAAAATAAAACAGATTAAAAAAATAAAACAGGATTCACACTCATTAATGTGACAAAACTAAATTTGACAAGGTGAGCTGTAAGATAAAATGTGCTCACAGTACTCTAGGGACTGCATAGTGTAGAAGAGAAAATGTGGATCACTCTTTGAAAATGAACATCTGAAGGGAAATGGTTCATTCTCTCTCTCTGCTGTTGTTAAGTGTCCTCTGTATATGTGTATATACTGTATGTGTCTGTGCTTGCAAATTACTTTGCAGGTTTGCTTGTTTCTTTACCAAATGGCTATACACTAGCAAAACAGGTTCTTTTTGTATCTCAAAAATGAACCACCTCATGTGTTTTAGTTGACCATACCAGCATTTTTAAAGCAAAGGTAAATATAATTGCATCACATTAAGGCAGTCGGAACAGCGGATTTCATATTTGATTTTGGAAATATATTTCACAAACCTTTTTATGTTTTCCGTTTGTTTAATAATGCCTTTTGTATGATGAACCAACACCAGAAAAACTTGATTTCTTCTACAGTTTTACACAGTAATAAGATTGAGGTTTTGGATTTTTAGGGAATTGTTCTGTCTATGAATTCTAATAACACTGACATAACATAAAACCATCTTAGCTTCTGTCCCTGGTTATCAATCTGGGTCACAGGTGATAAAATCAAACTTGTATAAGAGCTCAAATTTCTTATGTTACAAAATTTGATAAGTGTCATGTAATGGTTGTTTTTTCCTTATTTCCCAGATCCACATGTAAGCAATCAAGGCTATATATTACTACTTATAGGTTGTTGGCTTAGGTTATTAGCTGCTAAATAGCCAACCTGCAGCTCCTTTAGCAAATCACCTGTAATGGCTACATGGACACACAGTTTTCACTGTATTCAGTATAACCGCACTACTTGTATTTATTGCATACACCATGGACACATAGCAGCTCTACTCATATTGAGTTTTATTCAATTTCTATTACATCTATTATTATGTAATCTTATTTTCGTAACCTCAATTTTGTGATTTTTGTGTTTTTGTGATTTTTGTGATTTCTGCGATTCTTGTGATTTTTGTAAGCTCGCGGAAAAGACATTTCATTGCCAGCAACTACTGCTGCACGCTGTATTGTTGTGCATTTGATAAATAAACTTTGATTTGATTAGGATGAATTCTAAACCTTCCAGACCCAGGATCCTGGGATTGTGGTCCAATATTGCCCAGTCTCTACAGACCAGCACGTGGGTAAACATTTACACAAAAATGATGGTCTGGAGAAGACATGTAATATCTCAAAATCAAACACCAATGAATATGTGCACAATGGAGTGTGAAAGAGGTCAATGCAATAAATTAAAAAATATTATTGTGAGAATGATATTGGGAAAGCAATGCCCAGCAGGCCAGTCTAGACAGAAATAGATGCAGTAATGAATGTAATTTCAAGCCCAGGTGGATGGGCTGAGGTACAGCCAAGCACAAAGGTAGCACCTAATGCTCTCAGCATGGTTCAGTGAGCAAGCCCAGTGTTTAGTAGTGTTGCCAATATATACTGCAGTGAATGGATAGCAATGAAAGAAAAAAAGTTCTGTCATACTAGTTAAGGTCGACACAGTTTCAATGGTAAGACAGAGACAAGAGTTTAATGAAATTTACAAACCTATCTTAAACTCTGAACTTAAAGTATATTAATATCACAGATAGCATTGTATGTATACAGGATTTTAACCACTTAACAATCTTCAGTAATTCGGTAACTTGATGAGTCACGAAAAATGAAACATCAAAGATGTCCTCATTACTCTTTTAAATTGAATAACATCAAATCGTTCATTAAAGGAATATTGCATGTTATGCTGTATAATACCTAAGATAAATCTGTGAACACTGCCCAATAAAACTGTAGCAACAATCTTTCAGAAAACTGAAACCATATATTTTTTAGATTATGTGCCTTTGCTCTTTGTAGATCAATGTCATGCACATGGTGCTTGAAAATCCATATTACCTCCTAATGATCTACTCATGCAGAATTCATTAAAGGCATGGATATTTAAATATCTGTGCACATCACACAGCCCACTCACAATTTATATACTGTGCCTTATCTCTGTAAATGCATAATATATATACAGATACTGTATATCTCTATCTTCCTATAACTGATTCAATTTATTTAAGGTTGTTTTCCCCTGTTCAGGTTGAGCAAGCCTTAAATGTAGTCTTGCAGTCCCAAGCAATCACAGGACCTGTCAGTTCATAAGATGGACAAACCAGCGAAGACAACTAAGATATAACTACACTGCACTGAAGAGTCCCAGTTAGGGCTGTAGTTCCAAATTGTCCTGACTGCTTTATTATCTAAGAGACTACAGAAATTTGAATCATTTCTGTAATTTCAGTTTTCTTTTTTAAATGTTTTAGGATATATAAGATATATATATTTAAATATATCTTAATAACATGCTCAATAATGTATCAGTATTAAGTAATTTTATTCTGTCATGCAATGTTTCTGAAATGTGTATTTTTGCTACCACTTTTTTTAGTGAAAAGCTTGTTTTCCAAATTCCTTGTATATGAATGCAATCTTCTTTTCTATAAGAGAATGAATTACATACACTACATAGACCCATCAGTATGTCTGAAATCTTTAAAACTGTGTACAGTGAAAGCAGTCATCTGAGACATTTGGAATAATGTCTCATTTGTATCTGCTGTACCTTGTTCCTGCAAGTTGAACTTTAATATATTTTTTCAGGAGGGTTTTTTTAGTTTTTTTCTTTTAAACCAGATTTTTACCAATGGAAAACAATGAAAAGAATAATCAGCATATACAGGTAACGCAATCATATCTCATGCCCATGTGTACATATATAATCAATGTAAATTGATAGCAGCCATGTGGGTCCTAATGCGCCAGTAAAGTGACGGGGACACTATGAGACATAAAACCGAGGTCCTGACTCTCTGTGATAATTAAAAATTAAAGAGTAGGGGTGTAACCCCGGCGTCCTGGCCAAATTTCCCATTGGCCTTTATCAATCATGGCCTCCTAATAATTCCCATCAAGGAATTGGCTTCATCACTCTGTACTCTGCTCCACTGATAACTGGTGTGTGTTGAGCGTACTGGTGCACTATGGCTGCTGTCGCATCAGGTGTGGCTGCACATTGGTGGTGGTGGAGGGGAGTCCCCATTACCTGTAAAGCGCTTTGAGTGGAGTGTCCAGAAAAGCACTTAACACGTGTAATGAATTATTATTATTATTATTATTATTTTTATTATTATTATTATTAAATGAAATTAACCATTATTAGCATTATTAGAACAACCCCTTAAGCTCAGCTTACACTTTAGACTCATTACACTGAGGTTGCTGTTGAATTAATTGTATTTTTAATTAATTAATTTAATTATGTTTTAGGGAGCAGAGACGCATAACTATCAAATAACGTTATGTTTTAACAGCAGTGGAAGAAAAAAATATCAAAACTCAGATATTATCCAGAAATGCCATTTTTCTTTTCAAAAACTGCAGGCTTCATCTCAGCAAAATAATTTTCACATCTTAAAGATTTATTTATTCTTAGTTATGGCATATAAACATCCAGCACAGCAGAGAACTCATCAGTAGGCTAAAATTTTCAAATGCATATTTACCTTTTTCTGACAGGAATGAGGCAGAACGAGAGGTATTGCAACAGGATTTTACAGAGTAAAAAAGGACCACACTGGACAAACCGAAATAAAAACATGATAGAAAAGTCTTTTTAAGGTTTGAGAGTGAGTTTTTGTTTTCAGATAGGTACAAGATTAAGGCATTCAATAAACAGCTGTGAGCAAACAGTGGTGTTCAATGAAGATTTTTTTACAAAAAGTCCAAAGTCTGTGGTTGGAAGACATGCTTTTGAAAGGAGCCGTATTTGTTTTTTAGCCCCCCTGGTGAGATTGTTGCTTTGCTTTCATGTTGACACTGCATGAATTGGGCCTGTTAGTTACAGCCCCGAATGTTTCACTTGCTACCTTGTAGGTGGAAAAGATGATCTGTTGCATGATGTCCTTGTGGTTTGCAACAGATGACTTTGGGATGGTTTTGATGTTCGTTGAACACCTGCTGTTTGCCATTTCACAGCTATTTGTGCTATGCCTTCTGTTAGGTTGAATCAAGCCTTTATACTCTGTGGAACAACCATTACTCCTTTCCTGAAGAGCACAGAGAGTTCAAGATGTGCAGATTGTGTGATTTCTCACTTGGATTTCATTTGTAATTTAATCAAGTGCAAACACATACTGCAACTAAAGCAAAGAAATTCCAGAAACAAACCAGAAAAATCAAACCTTCATTTTTCCAGAGACGTCAATTGAGAGCAAATTCTTATTTACACGAAGACCAAGAAGCCAAGGGGCTTACACTGTGGCAGCAATGAAAAAAAGGAAAAGAAATTAACATCAGAATAATCATAAATTAAAAATTGGGAAGGAGAAAATCAAATTCTTACAAGCTTGTATAGTGTATACTCAGACGAGCTTCATCATCTGTTCATTTATGTTAAAAATATCAATAAGGTAAGGAGTATTTTTAATAAAACGAGGTAATGCGTTATGACAAAAGTCTGGTATTGCCATAAGCTTTTAATTATAAGCTTGGGAACATAACAATCCAGAAAACTAACCTTATTACTGAGTTTCAACATGTTCAATTTGATCATAATAAGATTTTTCGTGCTGCACAATTGTTATATCCTGTTATATTCTATATAAGAGATAAGATAAGATCACTTTATTGGCAATATTCAATTTCTTGTATTAGGAACTATATAGGGTAACTATATGGGGTAATTTTCTAGTAGGCTTTCAATGTAGCATGGTGATGTAAGGCATTGAACTTCCAGCTTCATTACAGAGGCAAGTTATTTCTGATTTCTGATCAATTTCTTATGGTATTTACAAATTTCATTCAAGACAATTCAACCATCTCACCATATACTTTTATGCAAGCCACCAGCAAATAAAAGCAAAGCTCAGCACAGTAGTGAGTAGATGAACTGGCCCTCAGGGATTGTTGCAAACATTGGTCTGTCAACAAAGTGACTTCAGTGCTCATTATTTGGAAGCTGCTGCATCTACAGAAATCAGGAGAGATCATTTAGGAGATAAATAGCTGCTATCATAAATTATTTGATGTGTTTTCAGCAACATCAGAGAAACACGATCACAATGCATTTTAGATATCAGATGAAATATGTACCAATTAGAAATACTGTGGCTAGTTTGTACTTGTAACAGGGATTTAGATAAGAGATTTTGATTTAAAATACAGTAAATGTGTTACTTTAGACATTCAAATACAAACAATTGACAGCTGACTCATATGGACAGCTGTCGGTCGGTGAGGGGTAGAGGTTATGTTTGCCATATGTCGAAGATAGTTATAACAAAGCCTCCTTTGGAGGCAGTGAAGGACAAGACGCCCAAAGAAAGGACAGGAGTGTATCCGTGAAGGGAAGCCAACTGAAGTCATAGAAGCCAAATGAAGTACATACTGTAACTAAACCTACAATTGTTAGTTATAGAAACTGTACTGTACATAATAAGATCAATATCATACAGCATTTAAAAATGGTTATCAGACCTGTGACGTGCAGTTTCTGCAGGATGTGTAGCATGCTGGAATACATTCAGCGCCTAAACTACATTGGTGAAAACTAAGACATAATCCAGTTCCTCAGTGAAAATATGAAAGCTCTAGAAATACTGTAGAGCTACAGAACTCACAGCGCATCATGAGATGGAGGAACTGGCAGATCCATTGAGGGAAACAGAGGTGGGAGAACCAGCAGGGAATCATGATATGAGATTGTAATAAAGCTTTGAAACATATTTTCAAATTGAACAGGTTGAGTCCAAAACAAAGGTTTATAGTTTCAGGAATGCATACAACTAAGGAATAAGGCAGAGCTGACTACGGAATAAGGCAGAGTTTAAAAGAAGTAAATTGGGATAAAGATAAGATCACTTTATTGGCCACATACAATTTCATATATTAGGAATTTGTCTTTTTTGCATACCCCAACTTGCTCTCCATGAGACACACAGACAGGGAGAGAAGCTTGGGGTCAGAGCGCAGGGTCAGCTATTTATACGGCGCCCCTGGAGCAGTTGGGGTTAAGGGCCTCGCTCAGGGGCTCGACGGAGTAGGATTCCTCTGCCAGCCGCGGGATACGAACCAGCAACCTTCCAGCCACAGATGCAGATCCTTAGCCACAGAGCCATAAAATAGATATAGAAGCAGTACTTTAGCTAACAGATGATAGCATTTCAAAGTTATTCTGCTTGGGCTGCAGAACACGTTCATCTAAAAAGCAGTGATCCAAATGGTTTAATAAATTAAGAAAACCATAAGGGGAGGAAAGCATTTAATAAAATATTCAGTTAAAGACATTTACAATGAATTGTAAACACAGATATTAGAGAATAATACTTAGTGAAGTACCACAGAGAACTGTATTAGGATCTCTTCCTCATTTTACATCCAACAACATCCAACAAGTGACATTTAATGCAGACAAATAGAGTGTTAATGCAAAAACTATAAAGATAAAATGAACTTGGAGAAGCAACCTGTGAAAAATGCCTAGGTGTTTACATTGAGACACCACTTTGCCCCTCTTGACAGAGTGGGGAAGCAACAAAACAGACTAATAATTTGTATGTATTCTGTTATGTCATTTGTCAGGACTTTAAAACCTAGAACTGACTAAAATGAAATCCTAAGCTACAGAGGGTGCCAACAACTCCAGGAAATCTTCATCCTTCCATAATCTGTTGATCCCTAGATCTCATCCTGTTTCGCCATCTGACCAGGAATTATAACATTGAAAATCTTTGGTCATTTCTGTGGCAGTCTTTCTATTCGTGGCGACTGGAATCAGAAGCAGACACCAAGGGTCCGGACAGAAGCAGGCCATGAACACTATGTAAGCTGGCCCATCTCTCTGACTAAACAGAGGAAGAGAAAATAATAATGGCCTGCAAAAGTACAGTAAAAGGTTACAGCAAACTCCCCCTGCATACGATCCCATTTGCTTCCTTCATGTTTATTACACAGTCAGAGAACAACATATTGACCTGAAGAGTGAACCCCCCCCGTCACGAATTCCTACGCGCACCTCTCGCCGCCAACACCAGCGCACTAATTAATCAATTGTCACTCCTCACGCCCTTCCCTATTTATACCCTCTCACTCCACTCAGTCCCCGCTCACCATTGAGAATAACTTTTGGCTTTCTCTTGTGCACGTTTACTATTATCGACCTGATTTCTGGCTACCCGACCTTGTTTTTAATTCCGGCTTTGACTTCCTCTCGCGTTTTGGATTTGGATACTCTCAACCTGACTCTTGTGATACCCGACCTAGCTTTCCTACCTCGACTACAACTTTCGCCTTTTGCCCTTGGGATTTGGTCACCAAACGCTAGCTCCCTACAGTCTCAGCGCCGCATAGGGTCCAACCAGGTACTCTTAACGTCACCCCTGACACCCCCTTCCTCCAAATCAAGTATAAATTAAACACTATTTTATACATGTAAGTGTTCATAATGGTATTTGATTTATTTTGCTTTTGACTTGTAATAAAGAATAAATTGTAACTACAGCAGTGGTCCTGTAGACAGCCCTGCAGGCTTTACATATAGCTTCAATTACTGAACGTGTAAAGATCTGGTAATGGTAGCAATTTAGATCAATTAACTCAATGGATTATTTCAATAAGTCATTATGAGCACAGATGAAATGAACACTAGAAAACCCCATGGCTATTCGGGAGCAGGAGTGAAATAACATTGAATTAAAGTACTGTATCTCAGTGGGGAACTGTGGTGTCGATCAGTATGATTTTGCAAAAATACCTTTCTTATTGATTCAAAATTTGAAAGTTTTGTCATTTACATTTGTGATCACAGTAAGACCGATCATGACAGTAGGTAGTGCAAATACTTAAAAGATTAAAGTTATACATTTGCAAGGCGGAGTTTATTACCAGTTATTTGTGATAAAACAGGAATGCATAAGCTTTTTGGGTCATTCTTTGTTCAGTTTTGTCAAAGGCATTGCAGGTGGATGCTGCACATTGGTGGTGGTGGAGGAGAGTCCCCATTACCTGTAAAGCGCTTTGAGTGGAGTGTCCAGAAAAGCGCTATATAAGTGTAAGTAATTATTATTAGTTAAAGGCTAAGAAAAACTTCCCTTAATAATCTTGGCTATTGAAACTTTGTTTACCTTCATGTTGTTATGAAGTGAATCCACATACAATGGGTAACACCTGGCCTATGTCGACATTTCTAGCTTCAAACCAAGGGTCTGTTTGCTGAGATTTAGTGCTCTCAGATTCATTGATCAAAGAAGCTTCCCTTTGTTTTACCTTAGTTAATTAAGTTCTGGGTAAATGATTAAGTGTCCAGTGTGGATTAACAGCCCAGAAGACACCATAAAAAGAAGAAGGCAAGGAAGTTGCTTCCATCAACTGTGTCAAGAAAACAAAATGTTTTCTAATTTTGAATGCAATTTCATGTTGTATTCTGATACACTTCAATATGAGAATCTAAATTATTGCTCTTCCTCAGTTACTGAACCTAGAAAAAGGAGTTCCTGTTTGGCAAAAGGTAAAAGCCACTATGAGCCCAATGTCCACCTCTCTTACATAGCTCTTTTTTACGCTCTTGGATAACACAGCACAGCCTGCTTATTATAAGGTCAGTCAAGAATAAGGTGCACTCAGTGCAAAAGCTTCATGAAGAGGTGAGGACCATATACTGTATATCAGACACTTTTCATTGTATTTCACTTTTCATGCACATTTTACTAATTGCGTATCATTCTCTTATCTATTATTCATACAAGAGTACAGTAAGTATACTAAGTACAGTAAATGTTCATAATGCTTATACATTTAATAAAGTCTTAGAAAATTTGACATTGATACACCTGACCCTGTAATATGTATTTGTAATATGTATTAAACATTTGCATTTGACATTGCATTTTATTACTGTCTTTAACTAGTTTCATTATTAAGAACCATTTTAATATTAACTGTAATCAACAATATACTGTAGCTCATTGAAACAAATCAGTTCCAACAACAAAAGTTCAAAGAGAGATAGTTTTAATTGTTTTGAACCCAATGCAGAATTAGACTTTCTAAATTAAGTTTGTTAAAGTTGGAAAAAATAGCAAGTATTAGCCTGTCGGCCTTTTAATGAATTGCGGCAATTTATTTAATGATGCATGACATATTCAGATGTTATAAACATGACTTAAAAGGTCAAACTGCAGGATGTGATATTGTAATATAACTAAACCAAAGAGCTGAGAAAACCTTTATTGTAATATTCTTTGCAAAAAAAACTTCAAATAATGGATGAATATAATATATATACAATCGTGCCTATCCAAAGATGGAATCTTACAAACTTGGAATGATACTACTGTAAGTACTGGTGAAATTCTGTGGTTGGCTCTTTAAAATAACTAACCTCAACTTTTCCAGTGCTGAGCAACCTAGACTACATAATAGGTCACACGTGTGACCTTCATTCAGCATTGAGTTCCTTCTCTCAACTAAATAAACAGAAATTAAAGTACTGAATTTATTCAAATATATAGTGAGGTATGAAATCATATGAAAAACTCAATCATGATAGCAAATTTCTTCTTCCTTGTATTACTAATATCTACAGTAGCAGGTAGTCTCTGGGGGCTGCATGTGATTAATGTAAGACAGATGGTTTCTCACCATCGCTACAAGGATAGGAGAGGTCTTTCCTTCTCAAAGCACAACTTTCCTTTTCAACCAAAACTGGAAGCATCCATAACAATAATTTTGAAAGAGCTTTAATGAAGAAAGTCAAAGTGAAAAAAGTAAATGGATGAAGAGAACTGGACAGGAGTAGATTAGATGAAATTATTTTTCCCTTTTTATTTTGTATATCGTTTAAATCCTCTAAAATACATCATCCAAGTTTGGTATTAGTTCTGGAAAAATCACATACACTCCTTAAGAAGTGTACCTCCCCTCTGACTTGGGACTGCACAAAGCTCAAGAGAGACCTATCAGTCATTTAACTTTTTAAATTACGGCAGGTCTTGGTACATCTTTAGAGTTGAAGTGATGGCAATCAGCCCATATAGAAAGGGAAATGGGTTTCTAAGAGCTTTTAAACATTTTTCTCTTAAAAAAACCTACATCTGTCACACCACACCAACTATCGGAATTAGTGATTAAACTCACAGTATACAGAAGACAGCATCCAGCAGTCATGCTTCTATTAAATCACCTTCACTGTCAGTGGCACAGAGCGGGCGAACTCTGTTACTTTGTGAGCTATTAACTCAGCTGCAGGGAGAAGAAAAGAAAAATGACTTGATAAAAACTGGACAGTAATTTATATCGGGAAAGCTAGATGATGTTATAACTAAATAGTATAGGAAATAAAAGATTTCAGCAGTTTGGCCAAACCCTAATTAAAGGCAGAGTAGAGGCATGATTTGAATTGATTTACTTTATTAGCTGGACTCAGGTGAGGGCAGAGTCAACCTGTATGTGTGGACAAGACTGTCAGAACTCCCCACTCAATGAGGACTGAGTCAGGGGCTGCTGTGAGGGCTGGGATAAGGTGCAGGGAAGGGGGCCAAATAAAACATACACGAGAGTCAACAAGATGTGTTGTTTATACATTGGTAGGCAGAAGTGGGTGAGATTAGGGTTCAACTTCCTCATGAATTTTCATTTCAAACGGCAGAATTAAAAGAAATGTGACATTTTGTTACTGTATCTAGATTTTTGTATCAGGAGTATCTGGAGCTGCTGTTGCACTGCAATTTCCCTCACGGGATCAATAAAGTATCTATCTATTTATTTTTACACATCTCCCTGCATAACCCTTTGCTGGGACAACAGGTTAATCTTCAAAAGACGAATCACATTCTACTGTGCCATGATTTCTAAAATGTATTTTCTGATAAAATCTAGGCAATTTGTGCACGGTTGTTTTCCTGCTGTTTCATCTTCTTCAGGTCTGCTCACTAACAGTAGCTAGCCTCTTGTCCTGTTCAAAAGCCAAGTTATTTGGAGAAATTAACCAGCTTATCTTTAATCAATCATTGCATATGTACCAAATTGCTAAGATCTCAGAATGTGTATTTCCAGGTTGTACCTTGGCACTCTCTAAAGTTGACTGGACACAAGCCTTTTAGCTGCTAAGATCCCCATTTTTGGAATATTAATAATAATTACTTACAAATTTGGCCAGGATGCCAGGGTTACACCCTTACTCTTTTCAAACAACACCCTGGGATTTTTAATGACCACAGAGAGTCAGGACCTCAGTTTTACATCTCATCCGAAGGATGGCACCTGTTTACAGTATAGGGTCCCCGTCACTATACTGGGGCATTAGGACCCACACAGACTGCAGTGTGAGCGCCCCCTGCTGGCCCCACTAACATCTCTTCCAGCAGTAACCAGTTTTTCCCAGGAGGTCTCCCATCCAGGTACTGACCAAGCTCACACCTGTTGAGCTTTAGTGGGTTGCCAGTTGTGAGTTGCAGAGTGATATGGCTTCCAATTCATATAATCAATTCAGAGACGATAGATTATTACAAAAGCAAGCAAAAAACTTGTCTTCCTGGATCTGCAAGGCATAGGCCTTGTTTTTAGTTTTGTGAAGCACACTGCGATGCTTATGTATGAATAGTGCAACGTGAGAATACATTTGTATAATTGTATTAAGATGAAACAGACATTGCGTTTTGACCACCATTGTGTTAAAATAAAACAAAAGCAAAGTGAGAAGTTCTTAACAATGCAAGTTAGCCTTTGTAAGATGTTTAAATTCAATTCTATGTTTTTGATATGCACTCATTGTATTCAAAAGACAAAGGAGTCCCCACTGTTTTCTAGCATTCCAGGTATACTTTTATTATGCTTAATGATACCTGTAGAAATAATTGTAGAATTGTATAATCTAATGGTTCAATATGTTCACTTTTTACAGCAATTGAATTTCTTTCTAAAAGCTGCTTCATATGAAGGGCATGACTTAACGTAGTGGCCTTTGGACTCCCGACAGACAGTTTGCAGGTTCGAGTCCCTTCTGCAGACGCTGTTGTACAGTCAGGTACATTACCAATAGTTACCCTATTCCACCCCACTGTGTGCATGTGGCCCACGGATGTGGGTAATTCCTGAGATGAGCCATCGTTCCATCTGGGGGGGGATGAAGGGGGTGCAAGAGTCACAGCCGCTCGGGTCTTGACTTTACTTTCTTCTTCATGTGAAAAAAGGAAGGATTCAAGCCAATTCAATATTCTGAAATAAAACCAAATCAGGACCAAAAGTAAAATAAAGTGAAAATATATGTAGGGGTGAAAAATGGTGACACCCCTTCCGACTGAAATATGAAACTTGTGGAACTCACAAACAATGCGTCTTTCCGAAACCAGTCCTCTGCGGTTTTTCAATAAGAGGTTTTACAAAAAACTTTTAGGATGCAGACGTTCTAAATACCCTACCAAAACAATCAAAATACTCACCCTTAAAGCTTGTAAGTTCTCAAGCGCTACAATAATTTCTCACCAGTTAATTAAAAAATAATAATTTGGAATAAAGCAAACAAAAATGTCCTCTGTTATTTTTTTTTATGTGATTTTCACATCTGCTGTACTGTTTTTGCCCCATGCTTTGTATTTAAAGTTACACGTAATTATGTCTGCTGTGCTGCGGAGAGCACATTATCAGACCTGAACAGGAAAAGACCATCTGTCTTTACTGGCCCTGCTTGAAGAAGAGTAGGTGGACAGAGGCTATGCAGACTCGGCAGGAGATGTGATCTGTCTCATGCAAACTTAATCAAAAATTTCCATACCTAATCACAGATGTTCTAGGGCTTTTTGGCGAGTTTTTTAGCTGCCCAAGTCATCAAGAAATCATTCTACTTCTTTCTTCAAGTTGGAGGGCAAAATGTAAGTATCATAATATGTTTGAACATACAGTATGGCTTCCAAAGGTGCATAACAATAAGATTATTTGCCAGATAATACAGAGATATAACTACTTATTGTAAGGAAAAATGCAGAATGCGTCTTATCACTTCGATGAATTAATTTGTATCATTATAAATAAGCAGTTAATTCTACAGCCTGTCTGAAAAGTAATATTACGCCTTCCTAAAATAAAGGTAATTGGCACTAATCTCCTAATGCTTGCTAGAAAATACAAAGTGTATGCATCTTCATCATCAAGCTGAAGTAATTTCTGATAAAATTGCTTTTTGAATGATTGCAAAGAGAATACATTAAATATTACAACACATGGAGACTAAAATGGTACCTTTTATTGAATTTTTAATGGGGATTCAGTTTCATTACAGTAAGCCTTACTGTGAATGGAAGTTGTGCTCAAAAACAGCACTATTAAAGTTTAGGTAACGTTATGGAGTAATGGAACATTTTTAAAGTAACATTCTCCACAAACTCCATTTCATATTTTTTAATGTTGTTTAATACTTTTGATGGTGGCCAGCAATGAATTGTGAATATATTTTGCTCAAGAAATTCTCCTTTTTATACCTTCAAAATAAATCCAGTTTAGATATTTACAAAATCAATCTTTTATGCATGACTTTATTTCAATTCCATTTATTAAATTCTTCAAAAGTTAACTTTTGTATTTTATTATACTTTGGTACTGTATAATTCTATAATAAGACACAACATACAGTGGTGTGAAAAAGTGTTTGCCCCCTGCCTGATTTCTTATTTTTTTGCATGTTTGTCACACTGAAATGTTTCAGATCATCAAACAAATTGAAATATTAGACAAAGATAACACAAGTAAACACAAAATGCAGTTTTTAAATGAAGGTTTTTATTATTAAGGGAAAAAAAAATCCAAACCTACATGGCCCTGTGTGAAAAAGTGATTGCCCCCCCTGTTAAAACATAAATCAACTGTGGTTTATCACATCTTTGGAAAGCTGAGTTCAATTTCTCTAGCCACACCCAGGCCTGATTACTGCCACACCTGTTCTCAATCAAGAAATCACTTAAATAGGACCTGCCTGACAAAGTGAAGTAGACCAAAAGATCCTCAAAAGCTAGACATCATGCTGCGATCCAAAGAAATTCAGGAACAAATGAGAAACAGAGTAATTGAGATTTATCAGTCTGGAAAAGGTTATAAAGCCATTTCTAAAGCTTTGGGACTCCAGCGAACCACAGTGAGAGCCATTATCCACAAATGGCGAAAACATGGAACAGTGGTGAACCTTCCCAGGAGTGGCCGGCCGACCAAAATTACCCCAAGAGCGCAGCGACGACTCATCCAAGAGGTCACAAAAAAACCCACAACAACATCCAAAGAACTGCAGGCTTCACTTGCCTCAGTTAAGGTCATTGTTCATGACTCCACCATAAGAAAGAGACTGGGCAAAAATGGCCTGCATGGCAGAGTTCCAAGACGAAAACCACTGCTGAGCAAAAAGAACATAAAGGCTCGTCTCAGTTTTGCCAGAAAACATCTTGATGATCGCCAAGACTTTTGGGAAAATACTCTGTGGACTGACGAGACAAAAGTTGAACTTTTTGGAAGGTGTGTGTCCCATTACATCTGGCGTAAAAGTAACACAGCATTTCAGAAAAGGAGCATCATACCAACAGTAAAATATGGTGGTGGTAGTGTGATGGTCTGGGGCTGTTTTGCTGCTTCAGGACCTGGAAGACTTGCTGTGTTAAATGGAACCATGAATTCTGCTGTCTACCAAAAAATCCTGAAGGAGAATGTCCGGCCATCTGTTCGTGACCTCAAGCTGAAGCGCACTTGGGTTCTGCAGCAGGACAATGATCCAAAACACACCAGCAAGTCCACCTCTGAATGGCTTAAGAAAAACAAAATGAAAACTTTGGAGTGGCCTAGTCAAAGTCCTGACCTGAATCCGATTGAGATGTTGTGGCATGACCTTAAAAAAGCGGTTAAGGCTTGAAAACCCTCCAATGTGGCTGAATTACAACAATTCTGCAAAGATGAGTAGACCAAAATTCCTCCACAGCGCTGTAAAAGACTCATTGCCAGTTATCGCAAACGCTTGATTGCAGTTGTTGCAGCTAAGGGTGGCCCAACCAGTTATTAGGTTTAGGGGGCAATCACTTTTTCACACAGGGCCATGTAGGTTTGGATTTTTTTTTTCCTTAATAATAAAAACCTTCATTTAAAAACTGCATTTTGTGTTATCTTTGTCTAATATTTCAATTTGTTTGATGATCTGAAACATTTCAGTGTGGCAAACATGCAAAAAAATAAGAAATCAGGAAGGGGGCAAACACTTTTTCACACCACTGTATGATATGCCTCTTTTGAAATGTAGTCTCTTAATGGAAGTTCTTAACCGAAGTTCAGGAGGGATAAAGACAGACAAAGCCTATCTCACCCAGTTGTTTTAAATCACAATCATTAGCATCTTTCAAAATATAACTCTTTCACACTCCTCTTCCCACAATATTTTTTGCATTCCTTTTGCCTCCTCCTCATCTCCACCTTTGCAGCCACGATGTGGTAAACTCTCCAATCCTGCCTTGAGAGTTTCCCAGGGCAGTGCTGTGGCTCTGTGGCTAAGGATCTGTGCTTGGGGCAGGAAGGTTGCCAGTTTGTATCCTACTCCATTGGGCCCTTGAGCAAGGCCCTTAACCCCAAAGGCTCCAGGGGTGCCGTATAAATGGCTGACCCTGTGCTTTGACCCCAACCTTCTCTCTCCATCTGTGTGTCTCATGTGTGTCTCATGGAGAGCAAGTTGGGGTATGCGACAAGACAAATTCCTAATACAAGAAATTGTATATGGCTAATAAAGTAATCTTATCTTGTCCTCTGGCCAGGAGGCGATCTCTTAACAAAGTGGGTTAAGCCAAAACCTATTACACTGAAATACTCAATAAACATTTGCAAAGCAGCTGATTCATCAGGCTTGCCACATTTTCCTTTTAATATGTGCAGACCCATTTTCTGTATTCATAAAGATTTTACGAATGCATTTTTATCACGCCCTTGTTCTGTTGTCATAAGAATTTTAGATTTTCGTGAAGTGTGGTGATTTAGCAGACAAGGTTCTTTATTTCAACAGAAACCTTGTCACGCAGTTGTCAAAGAACTGTCATGTGAGAATTCTATGTAATTGCAATGTAGTGGAGCTATGATTGCAAAAAAGCAGAAATTAAGAAAATGTTTTTTTTGTACAAAGCTACATCACACTGAGCTAGGCAAATCGTTTCTTATGAATTTAATGTATTTTATTGCAGCCAACGGAGAAAAACAAAACAAAACAAAACCATCCAAAAAGTTTTTCTTCCTTTACATGGGCCTTTGGAAGAGAAAATTCTGTTTCAAAGCTCTTGGGGGAGAAACTATCTCTCTAGTGCTGTATGCTGAACATACTGTGTGGGCCAAAGGTTTCGTCAGCTAAACCCACGCTGATGTTATAAGACTTCTGTGCATTCTGTCTCGCTTGACAGCAGTATATTTGTGTGCTGTGCTCATGACAGATTGGAAATTAGCAGGCAGAGGACTTGTGGACTAACAAGGTCACAACCAGGAGTGCTTGTCTGTTTATAGTTGCATGTTTCTGCCTTGGATGTAGTCATCATGGTGGTGACTTGGTTAACCAGATGTCTGATGAATTGCTGCTGAACAGATCTGGCAAGACTTGAGGCTCAAGGTCACACCCTTTGCCCCTGTGTGCACCAGGGAGCCTCAGGAAGCAGATTGTCCAGGACTAGTCCAAGCCTGAAGAGGGTCCTTGCCAGGAACACATGCAGCCCATGTGTTGTCACAGGATGCTCTGGGTCAACAACAGGCGAATAGGCTTATAAGTCAGATGCCACATTATCTGTTTTGCTCAGTGACAAACCTAATCTATTTCAATAGAGTGGCCAGGCAATTTTTTTTTTTGCCGTGCTTGTCTTCTCTAAAATAAACTAGTCCTTTTGACAAGCTTGTGTTTACAAATCCAAACATTAATCACGTTTGTTGTTTGAGTCCTAACCCACTGAATTCCAGCTGAAACGGAAGCAGGACATTGTGGATTTTGCTTGTACAAAAGGATCGTAAAAAAAATATATATATAAAAAGTTGAATCTGGGGGTCACCTTTACTAAGCAAAACATTTTGGAGATGAAATCTGCACAGCCCTGCTTTGATAGCTCCAACACTGATTCAAATGGACCACTTGGCAATTAATATAATAGCTTCAAATCTAATTGGCTCATTCCTCTGCAATATGGGAGGGGTAAACATGACCTCACAAAGCAGAGAAGATTTACTGCTTTCTACCATTAGAATGGCCAGCAGGACATGACTTGCCTTCACATCGAGGCAAGTGGATAGAATTTGGAAATGCAAGGACTTCCCTGAGATTTCAGGCATGGCAGATCAAAATACAGACTGTTGTACCTCACCTATTTTCCTTGCACCACAATTCAAGAAAACTCAAGCTCAGTCTCTCAATCAATAAATTGAATCCAGCTAAGAATAAAGACAAGGGTTTAAAAAATAGTTCTTCATATCCTTGTTAACTCTCTTTAAATGGCAATATAGATAAAGTATCATATTCAATATGGTACTTTGTGGTATGGGAGACAAAGAAAATAAATACTGTCCAGACCTCTGCAGAAATGTTAGTGGAGTCTGTTTCTGTATCCATATTTCATTTTAAAAAAAAGTTCATTCAGGTGTGAATTGCAGTGTCACTTGCAGGTCAATACAGGCAAAGTGCTCTGAAGTAGGCTTTGAGCATGAAACTTGATTTGCCCTCATTGATGATTAAATCCACAAGATTAAAAGAAGTTAAAAAGTAAAATATCATATTTTGTGAACATGCCCAGTACTGGTACTGGGCAGTAGGTACCAGTATGGCAGTATCACAAATGAACATCTGGATTGTTGATTTGTCTACTCTTTCTTAACAGTCATTTAGAAAAAGCACACTGAGCATTCTTCTGTCAGAATAAAGAAAATGTGAATGTGACGAAAATGTATTTTCATCTTAGGCTTTTACTGTATTGTTTGGTTAGTGGCATTAAATATTTATTTAGAGGACAGTTTGTTGTTTCAAACTGAACAGCAAGTTTTAAGTTGTACAGTCATTCTGAACTCATCAGAAACCTTACTGGCGTTTAATGAAACAACTTCAGTAGGCAATGAAGAAGCCACATTACTTAATTTAATACAAATAAGAGTAAGTGATATACTGCATTTCATCTATCGCCTTGTGATGTATCTTCTCCTATCCTTGCAGTTGTCCTTCTGATTTGCCATTTTTCTCCTGTGTGGGGGGTGATTAACTTGTCTAGCAGCAATACAATATTTTAACACAAGTAGCTGATGGAGACCCACAGTGTTTTTACTCCATATGCTGTAGTCCAGCATAATATCTTTCTGATTTAACTGCGGCGGATTTGTACTGTATGTGAAACGACTGATTGCTCATCATGGCTCCTGGCTGCATTGAAATGATTGTGACAGTGAAAAGGATATGTTTGGAAGAGCTGAAGGTCTCAATGCACCCTCTGTTGAGGACTGCTGTGAGAACCTGTCTGGTATCATATTGTCTTGTCTTATGTTTGTTAACCATACACAGAAGAGATCCTACATATAATTAAACTAGTCCTGTCTGGGTCATGCTCCGATGAATCAACGTCACTTGATAGAACTTTATTCTTTTTTTTACATGCTTGTAAACTCAATTACAGAGGTGGGCCTGGGTTTTTGCAAATACACGTTACAAATGTTTTATTTTGTATATGTTATTCATGTTATTTACAGTAACACAAATAAGATGCATTTATGGTATAAAACTCAATAGCATTTACCATCCTACTGTGTGCAGAGTGTTTTATAACAGGTAGGTTTTCGGTTGTACAGTCTTACTGAACTCATAAATAAATTATTTTTTTCTGCCTATAAAACACAAACTTTATATAAAGTGTACATTACATGTCAGTGGTATTGTAGAGTAACAAAGCAAGAATGTGAAATGTGAGCTGGAGGTTTACAGCATCACAATATAACACAACCTCCTAGATTCTGATTTGATTCACTGCAGAAATTATCTGTGACTTTCCCCAGTTTAGAAAAATTATTTAACCAAATGCCAGACACTGGTATTAAAAGCAAAAAAGATTAGCTGTGGCTTAATAACAACACTTCTCTAAATCTGCTAATTATCTCTTTCTCGGCAGCAAAAGCCTGACCTTTAATTAATATTCTTTAAATGTGAGCTGTTGCATGATAATTAATCCATTCCTTTCTGTTTCTATTGTCTACAAAACAATCTTGAACAATTGACATTCAGCAGTAAGGGTTATTAAAACGTATTAAAACCAAAGCAATGAACTTCTTTCTTCAGTGCAAAGGTCAGAGCTTAGGATCACAAGAAAGATCGTGACCATACAGAGGCCATTACACCCATCTTGTGTGTCTGCAAGTAGCTTATTAATGCAAAAGGGTCACCCACTTACTACTTGAGTGATCCCAGTGAATATGCCTGTACATGAAGTACTTTTCTCCAAACATCCACTACAGTATTAAAATGAATTAATTCATGTTCTCTCATTTTTAGACACTTCCACTTCTGATGTTGGTTTCTTTCCTCGTTGAACCTGAAGTAGAGTTTGTTTTCATTTTCTCCATTCTTTCAATGATTTTGAAATCCTATATAAAATTCACATAATGTTGTCTCTCTTCATGATACAAGAGATGCAGATTGGCCAAATGGTAGGAAAGACATCAGGTCCTTATTTTTTGTGATAGAGGAGAGAAAAAAGGCAGGCAGGCACTTTAGTTTGGGGAATTATGTCATTTTTTTTTAATTGAGAAAATGAAACTTTGGGTATCTGGAGCTGGTAAGCAGCTTGGCCGCCTATAAAGGGACACAGAAAGAAGTGTACATAGAAAGAAATGCTTTGGAGCTTCTTCACTGCATTGTAGATAAAGACCACTATTTTATTTTTACTTTTACCATTGTGTTAGTGTGTCCGAAGTCTATTAAAAGATCTCTGTTATAGTACCCAACACCCAGTTGTTCCACAGAACATCTGCCATATCTTTGCAACGTCAGAAGACTAAGTAGATAAGAACTTCTTGTCACCTCTTCAGTTTCAGTGACAATTCAGAGGTGGCTCACTCAGTAGAGACACTAGACCAGAGCTCAGCCCTATAGTCCAGGTATCTGTGACCACTGCCCTCAACGGATGGTGCGGTTTGGATTAGCAAGTGTTAATTCAAGACCTGCTCATGCTTTGACAGGCACCTGTGGGCTTACAGCGCCATCAATGAGACTCAGTCTTTATCATAAAGGTAATCTCATGCTAAACACAAATACTATACACTGGACTCCCAACTTTCTCACATCCTACAGCATTCTCTGTCATCTTGATGCTGTTTTACTTTAACACAACAGGAAAACGATGACATGATTGCTTCCCATGCCCCACATACTGACTTCTGCTCATCAAAGAAAACATATCGCTGCTAACTGCAACAAATAGATTTGATCAGGAGAATGCCAATCTTTGTTGTAGCAGGCACACTGACATTTTATCGAACAGACATGCCATAGGTAAAGTTAACATATTAATTAACATGTGTCATCCTCAATTATTGATCGCCAGGAGCTCTGCTGTGAAAGTCACAATATACTGTAGTAATGTGGGTGGCCCACACTGGAAACAATGCAACAATGCAGAAGCTATCGTGTGGGTTCTGTCTGATTCCTCTTGTAGACCTGGACCTGGTGGGTGTCTATTCACTGTTTTCTGAGACCAAGATGCCACATCCCATCCCAGCTCATACCATAAATGTTAAATGGGGCCTTGGTGGTTAGGACATCCACGGAATGACTTCATTTACTCATATTTCTTTTAAGATCTGTCACGCCCTCTGCAGCCAGAGGGCGCTCCTACTCTGTCCTGTCCCTAGTTTCCTGCCTGCTGGCCTTCCGGTCCCTCTCTTTCCCTTGGGCTATATATCTCCGGGTCTTGCACTCTGCCCTCGCTCAGCATTGACGTTCGGATGGCCTGAGACCCGCCTAGCACCAGGTCGCCCCACGTCCGCTACCTGAGGGCATAGGTTTCTATACGGCACTCCTGAACTCTTTGCACTAACGAGCCCGGGCCTTTTTCCTATTTCGCCGCTACGCATATGGGTCTTTTTCCGCTCTCCTGCTCTCCATGGTTAGTCCCTTTGGAAAAAGTCCGTGACAAGATCCTAAGGAGAAAGCAAGGATCAGGTCTGCAATAGAGTGCAATAGAGTGCTGCAGCACATTATCAGCCTCGACAGCCGTCTCCACATAGGCAAGTGTCAAAGGTCAATTGATGGAGCAGCATGTATTTGGCTGCCTGCTGCTGAGTTACTGAATCGGATTGTCTCTGTTGTAAATTGTTATGAAAACCAGAAAAAGAGTGATTTGTCACCCAAGTGGAAACCATATAAAACAAGGTGACAGCAACCCTGCCATTGTCATGCATATGTCTTATACAGTACAGGCCCTCCAGAACAATTAGAAAAGTATCCACCGTAATCGCATGCATTTATATCTGCCAAAGAGCAGTAAATGAGCTGTCATTCTGAAATCATATTTATTTAATTTGCCCCCCACCTTTCTTCTGAAGCAGTGGCACAGTACCAGTTTGGTAGTTGTCATTACTGCCTTTTAATTGATTGAAGGTGCCAGAAAAGCACAGCGGTAATTTAGCATGCTGCAGTTCCTTGTATGTTTGGCCTGACTGCAAGTTTCTGACTTGCAGACAGTGCGCTTTGTGTTTGTGATGAAATATAAGGGAGGCAACATGACCCATTTTGTGTGAATTTCACATAAGCAGAATCACAAAATGGTGGTGGTTTTTTTTTGGGGGGGGGGAGGGTGTTCTGCTTTCATGTAAATCAAAAGTTAACACCTTGCTTGTCAGTGTCATTACGAGTTGTGCATTAGGGAACATACTGCTGTTTGCTGCTTAACACTGAAAAGGTTAAGAGTCATGCCAAATATAGATTCATGTTTAGAGTAAGTTAATGTTGCCAATTGTCAAACACAGAATCATTACACCCATGGAGCCATTATGTTACCTTGCATTAAAATCATCCTAATGCGATAAAGTGCATGTATTAGCTTTCAATATCCTTTTAAAAGATTCCAGCCTAAATATTGGGCTTCAATCATAATAATTAGACACTGTAAATACATTTCTATCCATAAATGCAACAGTTCTTTGGCTTCATAATAAGAAAATTAAATGATTCACATTTTAAATGCAGGCAAGACAGATACTTTAAATCTGTCTTCATTAAAAGGGATAAGAACTCTTAGTCTGGTAGCAAATCCCAAAGTAAATAAATGATCCCTTCAAGTCACTTGCAATGATTTATTGTGAAGGCTGGAATGAAACAGCACATAACAGAGCTGCAGCTTGAATTTAAATGCAACCATTTACCTTATTATCAATATGGTCACATCAATTAGGAAGAACTATATACTTCTTTTTGAAGGATTATAAAGACATTCTTATTAGGGTAGCTGGGTGGTCAATCACACAGTGGCATTTATACTGAGATGCTTTGTTTATTTTATTTGAGATTTTTATATGTTTTGATTTTATAAAAAAACCTTTCAGCAAAACCTTTATGATGTTTGTTTTTTAATAATCTGAATGCTTAAAAAAAATTCTCCCAGTATTTTGTGTGAGAAGTGAGCAGTGAAAAGTCTTACTTGTGGTAGAAAAAAAGCTCTAAAATATGAAGTTAAAAATAACACAGAAGAGAATGCATCTGCTGCACCCCAGCATATCGATCAACAGTTCTTGGATGGGTCTCTATTCCAAGCCTAAATCGCCAGATGTGCCTGTGAGTACTGAGTCTTTAAACTGTCCTTTGAAAGACTGTCAAGGGCAGGTGACTGCTCTCTCAGACTCCAGGGGCCTTACCTCTGCTGATATACGGTTACTGTTGAATTTCACAGATAAAAAGTCAAAGTAAAAAGTAGATGAAGCCATATGAACTTCTAGAAGGCAGGAATTGTAGACATACAGTACTCTTTAGATCAAAGTCATGAATGAGTGTTGCTTTGCTGCTGTACACCTTTTATAATAGCTTATTCCTCCCGTATTGACCAGTTTGTTACAGTGGGTCCTTGGGACGTTTTTATGGACCAAAGGCCATAAAAGGACCAGTGAAATGAGAAAGAGAAAAGGAACTCCTTGACACAGATCACCAGATAGACATGCAACACTCACAAAAGCCACTGAAATGAGGGAGAACCTCAAGGACATCCCCCTTTTATAAATCTCCCTGATCTGAGTGCCATGCTTTGATCTCAGTGCCTCAGAGCCAGGTGCCAAAGGTCCCTTTAATTCTGTAAAGAAGCACCCCTTGTGCCACCAGGCACATGTTAGTACCTATACTGTATATCCTGCCTCGACCCAATATCTGTCTATCCCACACATTCTGGTATGGGCATGCAAGTCTTACACTAATATCCTGAATTCCTTATTAAACAACATATATATTTAGATATTAAGCTTGGTAAACAGTTACATCTCATGCATTTCATCGCTGTCATTTGCTCTGAGTTCAACCATGTTTAATCCAAATTCAAAAGATGCCAGTTTTACTAAATCCAGCACATTGATTTTGTAATGTGTATCTTATGAGAACTGCATGTGTTTGGGAGCTTTCAATCGTTCTAAAAACTGCTTTGACTTGTCTTGTTTGGAATTAATAAATTCTTACTGTATGAAGCACATTGCTCTTTTTTGTTTTTATTCATTGTTAGTTTGTTCAATTCTTATCTAAAGTATTTTCAGAAGATTCTCGAATCTACAACAGATAGCTTTTGAGTCAATGTGTCAAAAAACATTTTATGTCTTTGAAAGAATAATGATTTACATCAAGCATTTTGGTTTATTCATTTCCTGGCATGCATGAGCTGGTTATGAAGAATAATGGAGAGTGCATTATGAAATGTGTATTGAAGCAATTTTCATTCTTGAAGTCATTAAATATCATATTGTTTGAAGGTTTCACTAATCTATCAGAAGAACTGGAGGCCAGATTTATGCAGTGACATCTTTCATTTACTGATATATAGAACTGTCAAGATTAGTTTTTATGTTTAGCTTTGTTTTCTCTTCTCTCTTTTTCTTTTTTCAATTATCACAGCATTCAAGAGAAAATCATCACCAAAATCTAGGAGATAAAAGCGTTTGTGTTACAGAGACACTACTAAATTTGTCTCTACTGATTCTTTTGGTTCCACTGCATAGAGAAACGAGCAGAGATTCATCATAGTAGAGCAGAAGAAAATTAAATCAGTTGAGAAAATATAAAATATGAAGATGGGGATGTCTGATTTTGTTGACTGTGATGCAACTCAGGCAGAAAACCCGTCACTTTCATGCTTCCTGAATTTTGTAAATAGAAAGTGCTTGATAATAAATGATAACTCTGCACTGAGAAATAAAAATCAACTGCTTTTAATCTGAAGTAGGATCTGAAACCACAATATTTCTGAACTGAAACAGAACAAAAGATACACCCATTTGCCAATGTTTCACATATATGCACCATGACATTATGTTATAGTCATAATGGTTCTTCTGTTCATTTGATAGCAAAATAGTATACAGTATACTAAAATGGTTGTCTGTATTAAGTAACATGTCCATAAAAGTATAAGGTGAAAGTCTTATACAGTATATTGCAATATTTTAAAACCCCGAATGATTGCATTGAGATGGCTTGCATCATGACTTTAGCAATTTTTCTGGAACTTTGGGTTGTTAATACTGTGGTCAGATCAACAGGAACACAGAGAACAATCTGAAGGTTCAAGAGCCAAGATCCATTACGATTTGAAGTGAGAAAAAGAAGGCGCATTAGTTTGGCACTTCATGAATTCAACTTATTCTGTATTACAGACAGCCACTGTCTGTGTCTGTTTGCCTTATCACTGCTGCATGGAAACTATTGTCTGCATCATGCATCACTATTTACCAAGAGTCGCATGGCTTATTTACTGTGTTCATATTCATCCTAAATATTCACTGTCAAGAACACCGTTAAAATCTATTGTTTTGGATATGATTTGTGTGTTTGGGTGTCTATATCTACAGTAGCGGAGGGCAGCAGTAACTGGCTTTTCACTGCAGCTCTGCTCTTAATGATATGTGACAATCAACAACTTAACTGGACCAACTTTACACTTTTCCATGGTCTTCAGCTATTGATCATTTTAAAGAGGACTAGAAAATACACTGGTTTCTCTGCCTGAAGGACTAGAGTCATACATCTGTGATCTACAGCATGGCCCTTAACTTGCAGCACTTAAAATTCACTCTATTGCAATACTTTGACACAAACAGTTCCTTAATTGCTATATCGATCCTGCTAATTATCAGTTAAATAATTAAGGAGCTGGTTGCAGCACAATTCGATAGAGTGGATTGGAAGAGGTGCAGATTTTGGATCCATGATCTGCAGCGTCCATGTTTGTGTGTGATCAGTTTTATATAGTCCAAATTTCCACAATTCATACAAGTTTTCCTCTTTTATGCATGGCAGCACTTGGGATAATGATAGAAAATGCAAATCTTATTACTTTTAGTTACATACTGTAACAGAGATTTAGATAACCATAGAAACTGTAAAGTAAAAATGGATCATGGTTAGCATTCAGCTATAGAAGGAGAAAGCATTGAATCAGAAGTCTTCATTTCAGCTTGTTCTTTTGCCCTCTTCTACTTCGTAGTGATTCCATGCTTGCAGGTCAATAGGATTAGACAGCTATTTATTCATATTTGTTTATTAGTGAGGCCAGCCTGAATCCATCAATTCAGCAGGTTATATAAGGTCACCATCAAATCACCAATTTCTAAACCAGGGGTCTAAAACTCAGTCTCTGGAGGATCCACAATATTGTTTATAGGTCCCACCTGGAACAATAGCTTTACAAAGCTGGTCTAATTCATATGTAATACTCATGACAAGGGTCTGTAGTGTTTTATAGGTGATTATACCTTTAACATAGTGAATAGCTAGAGTGATTCATATTAAATATTTAATTTTTAGATTATTAAATATTGTTCTCTTAATCAAATAAAATCAAATAAATTATATACTAAAATTATATATATTATATATATTTTAATAAAGAAATTAATATTATATATTAATATTATATATTTAAAAATTAAGTAAGATTAATCAAGTAAACAAAACCAGAAGACACTTGGTTCTCCAGGACTGTGATTGAAGGCCATTGTTCTAAAGACTAGGAACAATCTCACTGTAATCACTTAAGAATGTGATTTTCTCACCAATTCTAATGTTTGTTTTTTTCCCAGTAGTAATTTGGAATTGGAGGGCTAACAGAGCTGTCCCCATATGCCATATTCCATTATTTTGTCATTTGTTTTTTCTTTCTATCACTGGACTTGATGCTGCCTTACTGGCTATCTGATTGTTAATGACGGGTATGCTGTAAAATGAATTGTTGTTATTGATATTATTAAAAACAAATAAAAAGAATATTAAAAAAGTGTGATTTTCTCAACTACACAACTTATATGTCATTTGGGATCAAAATCTAAATACTCTTCACTCTTTGAAGTCCAGAGTTTGCTTAATTGAATAGGTTAATTGCATAATTCCCTTGCATAAATACATTATAGGTATTTCCAATCGATAGAAACACATAACCCAAGACTGTAAGACAACCTGGACTGGAACTATCAAAGACCAGGGCTGGAGACCCCTGGAAGGTGTTGGAAACAATGTATGAATATAATTGACATACTAGTAAATTTAATTACAAACAGCTTTTAAAATGATTTAAATGTGCAGGTTAAGGGTGCCCACACCTGGTGCTTTAAATAGACTTAAAAACCCTGCACTGGCCCTCCAGGACCAAGAGTGAACAGACTGGTATAGAGGATATACAGTACATATAAAATATCACAACAAAGAGCCATACTCTCTGCTTTCATTCAACTCATCAGCTCAGAACATGGTTTGTTATTGTTTTTTTAATGTAACGATACTCAGCCTTCCTCCCATACACAGATGTTTTTAAACAGATAACCTACATGAAAAGCAGCAGCAGTTGTTTTTATTGCTTCAGCTAAATGATCTGAGAAGGTTTTGTATTGCCTCTTATCTGTTGGTAAGTTGAAGAACCATGTAATTGAGGTCTACTGCTCTCCACAATAATCAAATTGTATCTCACTGAGTGAGGCTTCATAAATTCTCATCTGTTTCTGGATCTCGGTTATCAGAATGAGCCTGGGTAGAGAGCTGGCACGTTTCTCATGGCAGCAGGTGGTCCTGCCTAGTTATTGTAATCAGTAGGTATCTGGGTTTCTCTAAGCAGGGGTACAGCTACAGAATTATAGATGTGTGAACATGCAGCCCTTGGGGGGTGCTCAGGAAGACTGAAAGTGGTGGTGGTGGGGGGGGTGGGCACATGAAAACACAACAAAAGTAAGTACAATGGCTTCAGAAAGCACAAATGCAAACTGCAGTTAATATAAGCACCTGGGGTGACCTCCAAAAAAAAACAGATAGATTGTGGCTCACCAGAAACCTGGATTCCCAACACCCACCAGATCTCAAGGACCACAGCTGGGCACTCATGACTTCATTGAACACGCCTGTGCTCAGAGTCTTTACAAATTCAAGAGCGTCGGTGATCTATGATGCCTGTTGGATTGTGGCTCTCCAGAATCATGGTGGACACGTCTTCTCTATCACGCGGACACATTTGCAACATTTATATTACGCCATGTGATGTCTTTTTAAACTTGCCTTTGGCCTAATCTGTTTCCCACTTAAAAGCACTTACAAAACAAGACAAGTTGCTTTTCTCATCACAGCCGCTGAGTTTTTTACTACATCAGTTCATGAAACATCGTTTACCGGTGACTCTGATCAATTCTCCTAGAGCCCAGTCTAACTCTAGTCTAATTTCAGGCCTGCAGTTTCACAATTTAGCCTAGAATTTATCACAATTTAGCCTTGTAGGTTTATTTCCACACACAGGGGAAAATGAGGGTCAATCTCAAGTGTGTAGTTTATGCCACACCACTAAAGGCCAGAAGCACCAAAACAAATACCTCTAAAATTCCTGAGAATAATCCTGAGAATAAACATGACCTACACAAACAAGGATAATATAATCTAGTGAATAACCCAAGGCTATTGAAGTGCATTTTATTCATACAGTACTTTTACCTTTTATACCTTTGTACCACTTCATTTCCTGACAAAAACAAAAGGTATGAATCTTCAAAAATGGTATGTAAATTGATTATGCGTGGATCCTTAGGCACGGGAAAATGTATTCTAGGCATGGGAAAATCTATTCTTAAATCCATTCTGAAGAGAATATAGAAACACACATCAGAAAAAGACACTTTTATTCGGAAATGAAAAAGGCACTTCACCAGAATTTCAGTACAGCCCATTTTCAGAACACTGGGAGAACGGCAGGTATCCTGTACATTGTATTTCTCCAAGGAAGTCATTTACATAATGGAAAAGTAGTATGGATTTGAGCCAAGAGCCTTTCCCTTATGCTATGCTTGCTAAAGCGAAAGAAAATGATCAGATAAGGCAGCCAGCGCTATACGAAGAAGATTGCCGCAGGAAGGATGTATTACAGTGCTGTTATCATCTGAAATGCAGGGATGTTTCGTGACTTCACTTCAAGAGTCACTGGGCTGCGCTGCAGTTCAATGGTCTGGACGATGGCTCAGACACCACTGACCATGTCTTGCCAGTGCACTGCCAAGTAAAAATACAAAATACAAAAAAACTAGAGGACATTAGCTTTGCTACTGAAGAATCCACTTCCATAAGGCTATATTATTTAAGAACATTCATCAGATTCTGAGATTTGTGAAAAGTGTTGTACTTTTTTCTTCAACCCAAATTTTAAAATAACAGAAGCATCAAGCATGAAAGCATCATCCGATAAGTTGTGTTTACCAAACAAACAAGTAATAGACTTTTATTGACAGCCTTAGGGTGAGTTACTTTTCAAAAGTAATCCCTTACAGTTTTAGAGTACTTGTGTAAGGCATTGTTTTTTAAAAGTGAAAAGAGGTTTAGATAAATTGCGTTTAAAATCTCGTGCAGTGCTTTTATAAAGTAAGCTCTTATCTGAGTAACTTATAACTGCAGTGTAATATTTTTATAACTTTCCCTCAGCGCTGCTGAAATCTGCTCTTGAAAGTGTTTGCTTGGCCAAAGAAGTATCTATGTAATCTGGGGGCTTAGTATAGAGAAAAAAAAACTTTCTTTATTAAAAATAGTATTATTTTTGCTTTAAGGAATCATGCAGTCAAATTGATTGCTTTACTTAGCTTAATGGGGCTTATAATTAACATTCCCCACACAGAACTAAGTGTCTTTATAATGAATTACTAAATGGACTGAAGGTTGATTTGCTTCCAAATTATTCTCTAAATCAAAAAGACCAGACATCAGGCTCTTGGGTTTAGTCAAATAACTTTTACTTTATTTTCTGAATAGTTGGTAGAGTGGGTGTTCTGCACTTCAATCGATTTTGAATTAATTATACTTTTTAAAAAAACATTTTCTTAAAAAGATTGGACTTTTCCCATTTATAATCATTGTCCTTTAATTTGACAATACTGACATCAAGCCACAAGCCATCAGAGCCTCAGAGATGTCTTGGTGTATGGGCTGGGGGAAGATCTGTACTTGTACCCATTAGGTGACCACTACTGAAAAGCGTGCAGTGTGTGCATGAGTAGAAACAGACAGAGTCTGCGCATCAGGAGAATGCAGGTCCACGTCCATGGAGAGTCATCAAGTCACAAAGAGCTCAAAATGGAAATCCTGTTTCACACACTGAACCTATTAAGGAGGTGGGAAAAGGAAAGGTCAGAAACATCCTAAGCACATCAGAGCATTGGATTGGAAATGATTATAGAAGAAGCAATAAATAAATCAATGAATGCACATCCACACTTTTGTCCTGGTCCCAGCATGCAACTGAATGATTAACAAAAGTCAGAATTATGAGATTGCAATTCAGGTGTGTTTCTAATTTTCGTTTTTTTTTTTCTTCTTAACTATATCGAAGCACATGCATTTGCAGCAAGGGCACATGAAGCAAGGGAAGCATTATAATTATCTGATGAAGAAAAGGGTCATATATTAATGACTGTATCCTGCTGAGTCAAAATTAGTAATAAATCCTGTCGTGTGGACAGTCCAAGATTTAAGTGCAGTCTTAGCTTGATTCCATAAAGAACTGATTTTGCAGCCCTGGTGTCTGCTGCATCCAAGCATGACAACATACGTACATTAACAGCCCATTTATCTTCTGAAAATAGAAGTGTTTGATTTGGACTGGGAGAGTCCTTCTTTATTGCTCATATAATGATCTTTATTATTCATCCATCAAATCTGTATTGGCAGCTGCCGTCAAGCTGCAGCTTGCAGTAACATAAGAAAACAGAAACAATACCGTTTTGTTTCATTAACCTTTAATGATAAAATATAGTTTTACAATGCCTGTGGCTTGTATGCAGGCGTTTTTTCTACATTTGAAAGAGATCAGCATAGAACAGGGTGAATCTGCGGTCATTGTAGGAACATAGCTGTAGCAGGCGAAAGTACCCAGACTGCTATATTTTTATATACCATGTGAAAACATTCAAAATTAAAAACATAATGGCTCTAGATGGGTTTAAATCCTAGGAGGAAAATTCCTTCATTTATACAACAGTCTGCATCAGTGTGACTCATTACAGTATTCTTTTTTTATTTTTTTTTATTTTCCTGAGCTTGGGCATTAAAGTGAAAGTAATAGCATGACAGTCTGCAGAGATCACAATGTAAACTTCCTTTGCATGAGACTTCAAATCTCACGCCTGGTCAGGTAAAACTGTGGTCTTCCAGGATGCTGCTTCTGCAGGAAGGAGACTGGCTGTGAGTGAAGACAGCGCCCGTGTGTCCACAGAAAATCCACAGAAAAGAAAAACCTGCCCTTTGTAAGGTGGTCAGGAACTCTATACGTCATAGAAGACACCGGCAGGGCAAAAAAAAACGTCTTTCTTTAGTTCCTACCTGTGCAAATTCTTTCCTGTACACTCTACTAATTGCTTTTAGCTCTTCTTTCACTATTTTATTTTCCCAGTATTTGGTAATTATCTTCCTTTACCAAATGTTAGCATACAGGAATAAGGTATTTGAGGTATGGTGTTTTCAATTACTCTAGGGTATATGAAACTCAGGCCTCAGTGTCACATGGGAATATTCAAGCTAAATGGTGGTGTGTTTGCATATTGCTTCTGTTGCTTTTACAATAGAGTAAAAGGACTTTGTGAGAAGCCAATAATTTTCGCCCCTTTCTAAATACCTTCCTTTCCCTTTATCAAACATGCTAGTTGTTGACATGAGGCAGAAGTAATAACACCTTATAGCCTAATTTAAGATCTCAAAAGTGAAATGAGGCTGGGTTTAATGAATGCTGGGATATCAAAAAAACAGGTTTATTCTGAAAGTGGTGTGGGTGGACCAGTAGGTGGTGCTATAACTTCTGGAGCAAAATATTCAAACCAATGTCAGATTGACTGGGGGCACTAAGCCATAGGAGATCTTGCCCTTTGGATGAAGTTAGCAAAAATGAAATTACAACTCAAATCCAGAATACTTAGATCATTAAAGATGCCATGGTGCTTTTTGAAAGAGTAGGTATGTTAGTTCAAGTGGTGCACTGGCCTAATTCCACTCTAGGCTAGTACAAACTGTACTAACCTAGACAGCCAATTGATAAAGTAATTTCTCTTTTCTTTATTTGTCATGCTGCTTGGTCATGCTGTTTGGTGAGGCTGCTCTTCAGTAGTGGATTCAATGGTCCAACCCTATATGTCATGTGCTGTGCTTTGAAATCCTTTGGGATAAACTATATAAATAGAAGGAATTATTATAGTAATATTATGCACATCATATTGTATGTAGATTACCTAAAGTCCTTCTGCAGCTAATTAATCAAAGGACACAACTGATTAATCTTAATTTATTTTTAAAAATTGTTCTTGCATAGTAAAAAAGCCATGGAACAAGCACAAAGACTTGTAATCCATGTAAACAGAGGTATCAATGCTTCATAAATACATTTAGCAAATTACAACAGACAGTACAGCCATGCAACATGAGGTACTGAAAGGATTGCTTATTTGGTACATAACCACCTAAATAAGGATTACAGGCAAAAAGGTATTCCAGATATCAAAGTATAGCAGTTGGAAATCTCCCAGGATTTTCTACAACTGCTAAAACAGTCTTAATACAGTTTAGAAAATCTTTAAAAAGAAGTTTCCTTCTAAGTTCGATAATTTACGTAAATGTGTTAACTTCTTTCAGCAAAACTTGAAAACGAATCCTTTTGTGATTAGTCACTGCCTTTATGTGTTTTCACACATTTTTTGAAGTCTGGAGGCAGGTGCTGGAGTCCATTCAGTTCAAGGGAGTCTTGAAGTGTGTTTGCAATTATAATGCAAGCCGCACTTATACGCATGACCCAAGTCCATTACTTCTTTATAAAACAGTTTAGCATTAACAATGCTTTTACACTTATTCAGCTTCAGTGCATAGGCCATAAATTAGCATTTGCACAGCATATTATATGGAAATGTGATATTTAAAGATAATCCAAAGAAGTACTTGAACTCGATCTGGTGAGCATTGCCGTCTATTCCTGCAGTCCTTTGTAAGACACTTTCACTCGGTCTTGTCCCTTATTTATTTTCATTTTAAGAGCTGCACAGCATTATAGTGTTGCAGAATCTGGGGGCTTATTTTACATAACGTGTTTAAAAAATAGTACTTAACATATTGTTATTTAGCTGTTTCTTGACCAAAAAAATTAAATCATAAGCACATTTATAAAAATTCTAAATCTGTCTGATGATACCTAAGCCTCAGTGGGTGATCAGGTCAGATCAAAGAAATAATACACTAAGTGAAAATGTCATTTGAAAATCGCCTGGAACATCCATAATTCAGAGATTATGCCCAACAGCAACCCTTCTTAGCCAAGCTGTTTAAAAAAGCTAACTCTTTGTGACAGCACTTTCTGTGGACTTGGGGCTGCCCTATCACACACACACGGGCTGACCAGACAGGCTGACTGCAGTAAGGTGCCCTTATCTGGTCTCTGTGTCGGAAGCACATCCACCACAGACTAAGAACAAAAGTCCCTCTCTGCAGAGCTCCACAGCTTGCCTCCAGGCTCTCCTGGTTAACATGAGCAATGCAGTATCTTCTGAAGTGGGTATTTAGACAAGTGGATGATGGCATGATAGGATATTGTTCTGTAATGTCATTAATACTATGTCCTTTTTGTCCAGACCTTTGTACTGACGTATTTTACCTGAAGTAATAAGAAACTTATAAGATCTTCATTATGTATAATAATTATTCTTTTAAAAATTGATACATTTTGCTAAGCAACATACTAGCTCACTATTGGTACAGAATGTAAAATTAATCCATAACAAAGGTTGCTCTCCCAAGACGCATACATTAACATATGATAGCATTAATACTATCACAAGCCTGGCATTACATTTAGCTTCTCCCATTCACCCCTGGGATAAGGATGATGTCATCTATGTTTGCACATGATGGGAACCCCTGAGGAAATCTTTAGCCTGGCATTTCACTTCAGTTAAAATGAGCTGACACTATGCAGAGTGCTGCATTTCAGTGTACTGAAAAGATCGGCCAGGCAGCTATTAAGGTTAACTCATGCCACAAAAAGAACATGAAAGCACTTTCCAGTATATCTCTATAAAAACTGTATTGGGAGTCTTGCATTTGCACTTTCTACTTTTCTAAGCACATATTTTCATCCCCTCCCTTTTAAATTCAGCAGAGAGAAGGGTAATATGTTGGGCAAACCAAAAACTCTATTGGCAAACTTTGCTTAAGTACAAAATATTGCCTCAGGGATTTGAATTGGAGTCCTTTTTTTCATAATCGGCACAACATTAAGTCATGATATCCCCTGTGCAGTGTATAAAGTCCTCATAAATACAAGAAAATTATTCACTCATTTACTTCTGGAGGATTATAATACTTAATATATATTATAAACACTTATACGTGTTTAAAGTTTTTTAACACATGGAAGTGAATTTTCCCTTAGTATGTATGTGAGCATTGCCAGTTGTGCTAGATTTGCAGCTTTCAACCTAATTAACAAGGAAGAGTTGACAAAAAATATTCTTCACTATTATACAGTATATAACTGAGAAGCCTATCAAGGTCTTTTGCATATTAGATTCGAAAAGTCATAATAACAGCCACTACAGTGAAGCTGTTTTCCTGAGTTATGCTACACTGAATGGTGTAAATACCATGATTTAGGATATGGCATAATTTCTAACTGTTATAGCCTTTCCCCATTTTGTGTTAAAAAAGAAAAAAAAGCTAGTTAATTAGAATTGTGCTGAGATAATTTAGCACAGCTGCTGTCAATGGAAGGCCTACGCTTAGGGTAGATAAGGGTGCAGCTGAAAGGTATAAGCTGTCTGTTGTGAGACCAGGTATTTGTGCTGGAAACCAGATTGTCTGATAAACTAAAAGATATAAAAAGCGAGTTGTTTTGTAGGAAAATAATATTTTGGAGACTCAAGATAACAAAGTAAAATAACACCTTCTTTGTGAGAAAGCACAATTTAAGTCTCCAAAGAAAGGAGCAGTTTGTTTGGGTAAAAGGAATTGTGTGGTCCTCCATTATGCTCCAAAACACTGGAGGACAAGAAGGGAAAGCCCAGCTGTTGTGACTGAGGTGTCACAGTCATCATCGAAACCTCGATGTTAGTGTATAATTCAGTTCTTATCTTCCTTACAGTCATCCTTGGCATTGAAAACTACTGCAACATCATCTGAACTATGATGTGTCCTGTTAAGCAGCAGAAGTGTATTTACTATCTATTATAAATTTTATTATCTTGAACTTTCCTTCAAAAGAAATGTTGTTTTTCTTATTGCCAGGGTTATAGCGTACTATGACGTGTTGTCAATGAGGTTAATTGAACTCCCTTTTTTGGACGTGTTTTTCTGCTTCTTGAGGAGCAGTATAAGTGGTTGCAAAAAAAGATAGGAGGCCATTCAGGGCTTCTAGTTCATTTCGTAGCAATTAGGCAATTGATCCAGGGATCAAATCCAGCCATTCCTTAAAAGAAGAGTCGGTTTCAACAGTATGGCTGGGTAGCTTTTTCCAAAATTGTACAGCCTTCTGAAATGTGTTGATATGTTGCAGATGTTTTTTTTTAAAGGTTTCCTAAAAAAGATCAGACCATCTTCCTTAATTTTTTATGAATCGACTCCATTTTTCTTTTCGTTTTGTCAGATTGTACAGACCCTCCAGAACTCTGACTCGACACAAATCAGGGAGCTGCATCTATACACACCTTTGAATGACTGATAGCGTGGCTGAAATGTTAACAGTGAAGAAAATAATGCTGCAGTGCTCAGAATATTTATAGACAAGAGTGTACTGAAATTTTCTCACTTTCTTGTGTCCCAGGGGTACATAAGAAAATGAGCCTTGATAATTAGATCTGTCACTCAACAAAGTATAAATGCTTTAATTACATACTTTATATTTTCCATTTTCCATCAGGATGTTTTTAGTCCTCTGATAGGAGTACTCTATCTTTAGTTTCTTATATGTAAGAGTATTTTAGATAAAAGTATGTATTTTTTGTTTAGACATGTTTTTTGTTCATAAATTCTTCACGTTTTCAAAGGTAGACTTTTAAGCTGTTGTATTCAGCTACAGATAAGATTAAAACAGTTACAGTACTAATGGTACATGTAACTGTTTGAGGGTTTCAAAATTAACTTTGAATTCTGTATTTTCCGTATCTAGTTTTTGTTATAACTATGTATATGCAAATCTTCAGTCTAATCTTTCTATTTTTAAAGCCCTCAAGAAGGAAAATGTCTTTTGTATTTTCTCTCTTTAATTGACATCCTTTTGAAGTCCTTTAATCAAAGCTAATAACTGAAGTATTACAGTTAAACATCTTAATTTAGATAGTCCTAACTAAAGCTGGATTACTTATATTAGGCTCAGTCAAAATCTTCAATGGGTTTATTTTTTAGATGTTAAATTTGAAGAGAAATGTGGGGGAGTTTACTATGAAAAATGTCTTTCTGAAATATATGTATGTGTTATAAAAGTGCTGAACAGAAAGACGGTCTTTCAAAGACTGTTTAAGCAACAATAACTTTTTTTTAAATCGCTGAAGTACAGAGTCTGAGATATTTTATGGATTCAATCATTTTTCCTAATGGATCTTTGTTGAAGAAATTAACAGAACACAACAAGGTGTATTGAATGCACCTGCGGCATTTTTCAAAAGCTTCTCTCAAAACTAGCTCATGTATATGGAAATCACTTGGAAACTACTTTATGAATATGTTAATATCTACTGAAAAGCTTAATTAATTAGAAATCGCTACATGTTCAGAATTCTGTAACTTTTTAGGCTGAACTTTTTAGAGCTCATAAGGTGATATAAGCCTTCACAACTGTCATATTTCTTCAATAAATTATACTGAATGTTGGTCAGAGTAGCTCAAGCCAACAAAGGAACAATTAACGAAATCATAATTTTCTGTATATCCTAGTTTGATTAATTTTGTTATGCCTGAGGTAAATAAAATTGTGTTTTACTGTTTTTGGAATTATCTTGTTCAATGAGGCTGTCAACATACAGGAATTAAAATTATCCTTGAATGAATATCAAGGCCTTGAATAAATATTAAGCATAAATCTTAGACATAAATAGATAGAAGGCTCTTGTTAGAAAGACTTGTTTTGTGACTACACCTGGGAAAAAGGGGGTGCTATGTATACAAATTCAGTCAAGCCACAGGTATTACCATAACACTGGAAAGAACTTAACTGCAACTTCCAGTGCGATTCAGAAGTGGATGAACCTTTTTTTATTGCAATAAGGTATAGCAGGGTGGCACGGCGGTGCAGTTTTGTGCACTTGTGCTTTGCTTTACTGGGGCCCTGCGTTCAATTCCTGACCTGGGATTCTTAACGTGGGGAGTTCTTGTGTAGTTTCTCCCCATATTCACGTAGGTTTCCTCTGGGGTTCTCCAGTATCCTTCCATAGTCAAAAGAGATACTTGTAGGATAATTGGCTTGAATAGGCTTGAACTGGCCCTGGCATGTACATGTCTGTGTGCACCTGGTGATAAGACTGGTGTCCCATCCAGGGTGTATCCCGCCTTACACCTGTTGCCCCTCCTTTGCAAGGAAGAACTTGCAAGCACAGGCAAACATCCATGGTTAGTAAAGGATATCTAGCCATTGAGCCACACACCCCTAACACAACAACCCTTCGCCACCATGTTGACAGGTCACGTTGAACAATGAACACAATGCACCATACAGTACAAGTTCAATAATCTTTTGCAGGACTATTAATTCTGTTACAAGTGCCTGTAGAATTTTAGCACACCACGCATGGTCAAGAATGAAATTCAAAAACTTAATTTCAAAAGTAGTTGTTCGTTACCGTGTTAGAAATCTATGTGTATCTGCTTCTAGAAACTACATTTCCACTTACCTTATGAAAGGAGATAAGGGCAGAGGGGGTGAGAGTGACAAGTGAGAAGTACTTTCCATGACAACAAAAAGTCACTCCAACACTTTGTTAGGGACAGTGTGTACTCCTGAAGGAGTTACCACAGGTAACAGTCATTTTTTCTTGTCAAGAAATTCAGCAGAATATTCCTGTTTACCTGTTATAGAGTGAGGATCAATATCCTCTGTTGCAAGCAAACACAAAAAGCCCTACGCCAGAGAATTATCTGTTATTCTTGGATCCATAATAGGCAGTGTGACAAGGACAACACCTGAATACAGGCACTGCACAGGGCACATGGTCAGGCAGGAAACAAGCTGCATCTGGGATGTGTTTCTGGGAAACATGTTTGAACTGGATCCCAGATGAGATGCTGTTGTTGTGTCTCTGAGTAAGGTCCTTTTCCCGAACTGTTCTAGTACAATACCTACCTTCATAAAGGAATGCACATCTGAGTCACCTAAAGCATTAGTGATATAAATGTGTGAATGAGTTTTGAACCGGTCTCTCACTCAAGAGAAGCACAGAAATGTAAAGCATTTTTCTAGCCTCCTTCCTCATATTAGTATTGTTGTGTTGCTGATGTTAAAAATAAAATCACTTTACAGTAAAATAGGACATACAGACCCTGAAAGGACATTTTATTTGCCACCCAGAGACCTTCTGTTAATACTTTTGTATCATACACAATAAATGCATGCCATGCCTGTATATTCAACAATCTTTGAAGGTTACTTGAAAATAATAGCACTTATGGTGCAAAGAAACAATTTTAAATATGACAGCTTTCTGCATCATAGTTGAAGGAAAGGCGTAAATTAATAAAATGCCTACAAATTTAATGTGCACTCCTAGATCACAACCAGGAGGGGAAATCTTAAATGTTTTAATCTCCAAATGTTTTATTAATTACTCATTTTTGGAAGGTTACTAAGTTGTGAAATCATTAGGTAGTTAGTAAGGTACAATCCTAAGTTATAATTAATTGCAACATTTTGAGCTGTCAGGTCTGGAGCAGAGTAGAATGTAATTTATCATTGGTGCCCTAGAACATTCACTCTTTTTTGCAATTGAACAAAACTTGGCAATTTCAAAAGAAAAGTCTGTTGTCAAGGCTACATTAGTGTTTCGTTAAAAAAAATTCGGAGCATACCATACTATTAATGTTTTTTTTTTGTTTGGCGAAGCTTAACATTATGTTCACTGCATAGAAATGTGTACAAATTCAGAGATAAGTAGTCGAGTATTAACTCAAATAATGCCAGACATAATAATATCACCTTCTACTTAGGATATTTTTAAAGCTTACTCTCAGAGGAATGCTGTTTTCTCTAGTTCAGGCAGAACTGAAATAGAATTTGTTACATGTGGTGAAAATATTTGATCACCACTTCTCAGCAAAAAAGATAGATACTTACAAAGGGTCTTTCATTAGCCTTTCCTTAGATATTAAGTCGGCTGTAATATTATATAAAATAATATTAATGGAAAATACTTTAATGCTGAAGGATTTAAAATTAAAATCAGTGTGGATGTTCTACCTCTGAAGGAAACTAATGTTAAGGTCAGGCTTACTGTACAAGAATATTAAGAGTCTAAATTTATTTTTAAAGTTTGGACGTATAACAAAAAGCTAATGGAGTAAAGTGTAGTTTCAAAACATGTTCACTCTGCCATGCTGTTTCAGCACTGTCAGCTCAAGTGAAAACTATTGGATTGTTATTTAAACAATCTGAAAAGATCAATTACAGGGCCCGTCCAGCCATCTCTTCAATCACTTTCAACTATTGATCGCCATTTGGTTTCAATTACAACTCTGATCCGTTTGTCTGTTCCTCCACCTCCAGCCAATGGCCAGACTTCCACACTTATTGGACTTCTTTTGACTCACATCTCAGCATCTTCTGACTCATTTTTCAACTTTTGACAAGAACCAGCACTATCAGGATCATGAAGGTCAGCTTTATGTACACAGAACAGTGTGTTGAAGCCTTGTATTATTTCCACTGTACAGCACATGATATGACTACAGTAAACCCTTGGTTTGGCTAAAAGGGGGAAGCGGTGTCCATTATTGTTTAACAAATGACTTTTTTTCATCACTAAGGCAGACTATTATATCAAAAATGTATACACTGTATACAGAGTGTGCTTTCTGGATGGTTTGACCTATTTTTTTTACAATTACAGTTAACACAGTCACTGAATATTGTTCCTGTGCCTTTTATCATTCATTTATTGTACAAGCTCTTTATCTCATGTCATAATTATACTGTATGAAATTTGCTAAGACACACAAAACACAAGATCACTCATTGTAAACAACTGACTTACCCCAATAGGGCCTCATTGATATTCTTAAATGGGGTATACATTTATGATTATTGCAGGGAAAAGTCCTACTTTTTTATTTCTGATTTTACTGACATAATTCCCTTTTGGCAGATTTTGTGTAGTTAAATCCCAAGCGGCTATAGAAAAGTCCTTTAAACTGAGGGTTTTCTGCGCTTACAAAATACGGACCACGTGTGCGACGAGTTTGCTCAGCAAGGACTTCAATTTAGCAACTTTAATAAAATTGCAAATGAATTCGCATTTTCTCATGACTTCGTTCTGTAGCTGATGATTTGAAAATTAAAGATTTGCTCATCTCTCAAAAAAATGTCTGTAACCGTATTTGCATAAAAGAAAACAATGCAGTTGAAACGCTTAACTGTATCATCATTATTTATTACTTTATTGCTTCTAGATGATACCATTTCTGTGTGCTGAAGCAACATCTTATCTTTTGCTGTAGTCTATTTTCAAAGATATTTTACGTACAGTATACACTTTTGCTGTTCAGACCAAGGCACTGAGGGATTAATAGTGTATGCTATTTAAATTTAAATATTTTTTCCTTTGCCAGTAAAAACATACAGCTGGGTATTAATTTAGCTCTGTTCATAAATGGCAGCAGCAGAAGTCCAACACTAATAAGTTCAGCACCGCCAGAATAATAGGATCTTCTTCCAAGCAGCCCTTTGAAGCCAAAGAGTCAGCACGGCAGGGTAAAGACTGGCACTTATGATGTGCCTAACGTACAAATGAGGAGCATTAGTATGCCAAGTCAGCACAGCTAAGGAATTTAAATGTCATAAGATGTTCCCCTGAGCACACAAAGCAGTTCTTACTAGCAAACGAGTGAGTCTGCAGAAAAGAAGAACATGCTACTGTTATTATACGTCCCTGTCAAACAATTTCTTTATAAATGCAAAGAGTTGGATCTTCATATATTAGGAATAGTTGGTACTGTATGTACCTACAAGAATATTTTGCTTTCTTGAGAACATCAAGTAGAAATTCCAAAATTAATTCTCCATTTAAAAGCCATTATTCAGTACCTGACATTTTTGCAAGTCTTAATGAGCCTGCAGAAAATGACACGTACATGATACATTTTTAAAATGGTATGGAGGATGCATACTGTCTTTTTACATATTATCATATATTGGTCATCTTTAAAACATTACATCCTGGTTAGGTATTTAAGCTGCATAATGAATTCGGTGCCTGTGAAGAAATAATGACATTCCACGTATTTATACAGATTCCTTTAATAGATCTGCAAGCACACCTTAGCCTTTAACTGAGCAACCGCATTTGATCCAGCAAGCTATGTAGAGGCATAATCGGTTTAGTGACGTGAAATCGTATGCGCTTGGTGTTCTGCTAGAATTAAACCACATTAATATCAGACCTTCTGTGAGCAGAAGACAGAAAGCCAAGATTGTATGATTTGACAATTATATTGTAGTATGAAGAAATGCAAAGCTACCTTACAAAATGTACCTTACAGGTCATTGAATTTCACCTGAAAAAACATGGATTCCATAATTCCTGCATCGATATTCTATACAACATGCAAAGGCAATGCTGTGTTATTGCCTGTGACGGCTTTTATGTGCTTTTTGTTGACATCAGCATCACAGATTTAGTCTATAACCTGTCCTTCAAAACATGTATTGATTTTGACTGGTACAATATCGTACCAGAACAGTCTGTAAAAAATACTTTCAATCTATCTGAATTTAAGAAAGTTTAACTGTTAGATGACATAACTGAATTAAAAAATATATAATTCAGTTTCAAAACCAAAACACAGTCAAAGTTTGGTATAATAAACCATGCTCACAATGTTCCTCCCTTTATATCAAATCATTCTATATTGGTTTTGACATTTTCACAGTACTTTTCTTTCATCTGGTACCCTGTTTATACCCAGACAACCAAATAACAGTGGCCTACAGCTAGGCCCAGTTTCAACAGCAGCGCTCAGAAGAGCCAGCCAGCACTGACACAGTGGGCTCTTCGAATATGCCTTGAATTGGCAATCATTTAACCATGTGTAATAAGAATCAGAATCAGAATGAACTTTATTTCATGTAGCACCTTTAAAAGCAGCTTCTCCAAACATTTTACAGAAAGGAAAAAAAATAATAATACAGTTAAATTAGCAAAAAAGATAGGTGATAAACTAAACACAAAGAAACAGAAGGGTTTATATAATATGATAGAAGATGTAAAGAGGGAGACAAGTGGTTTTTTAAACTGGACCTGAAGGTGTTGAGGCAAGGTGACTCTCTGATATACTTGGGGATAGATTTCCAGAGCTTTGGGGCATGGCCCACTATCAGTCCTTGTGTTTTGGAATATTTTTAATGAAGATGTTATAGCACTATGCCTGTCCCTTTATGGCACACTTGGATTTCTATTGTCCCAGACCAGGATTGCTTTTAGAGCATTGTATCTGAAATTATTTAACACTGGCTATACTTACTGTATGTCTCGATACTATTTAGTATGCTGTGCCTAATTAACTTAAAGAGATTTTAGCATGCAGACAGGTAAGTCACGTAAGTCCCAAGCAAAGAATAATTGTTTATTACCTGACAAAGGTTAACCAATAAAGATAATTTTTTCTATTCACCTATTGGTATTGAAAGTTTTAAAACCTTGAAGAAGCCATTAATATCATACAGATCTCTTCATGACAGCAGTACAATGATTTTTGAATGAACAGAAATTTTGCACACAAAGATATGACGGCAGGCACAAAGAAACATTGTTTAAAAATAAATACAGTTTAAATATGAAATGAAGCATTGCAATTGGAAATATAAATGTGACCAATATCACTTAAAAACAGGATAAAAACTAAGAACACATAATGAATTTTTGTTTTTTTTTTAAAAAGTACCACATTACTGAAGTATTGCAAATTGCTAGTTAAACATAAAAAAACCCATCCATCCAGTGTTCAAAATGGTCTCCGTCATTCTGTAGCAGTAATCATCCATTCTAAAGGTCACAGAACTGATTAAGTGTTTCAAGGAGAGAGACGTGATCGTTCCCATTCTCAGCTCATATCCCACTTTATTTTCACTAATTAGTAAAAATAAAATACAAATAGAATGATCATTTGTGTAATCCAATTAAGGAAATGATGATTAGCATTATCCAAAATAGTTATAAAATAAAACTGTCCTAAACAACTTCAGAAACGGACTCTCTGAAAGTCACCGTTTTTTTAGAAGATAAAGTTTTTGTTCAACCTGAAATGCTAAAAGACATTAAAAAGAGGCTGAGGCGGCTGCTGGAACAAGAATAATAACAACTGAAACAAACAGCGGTGCCCCAGGAACCCTCTGGCATCAACCACATATGAGACAGATGTGCACATGAATTGGCCTTCCATTATTTATGTTTATGTTTCCCAAATTCTTCATTTTTTTCCCTCACTGACGGAGCAATTTGCCTTAAGAAGAAAAGAATAATAATATTGCCCCTTCTGACTTATTTTATTGTTATGAAGGTGATGTTAGTGATAATAGAGGTTGAACAGAGGTTAGAGTTTAAGCAATTTAAGTCAAAATAATAGTCAGTCCTGACACCTGCTTGACTACACGCAATTTATAAAAGATAAGTAATAATACATTCCACTGGTAAGAGAACACCAAGTGAGTTTGGGTGTCTTTTTCAATCTTCTAGGAACAGTTCGGTGGAGGAGAAATAAATAGGCAATGACCAAAAAGACAAATATTAATAAAATGGACTATAACCACACAAAACACAAAAATAATGTTTACAATTGAATGGATGTCTTAGAGTCTATCAAATTACAGGCGCTGTTTTTCATTACATTCTTATCATTAAGAACCTTAATGCACTCAGAGGTGGACATACATCTTTTTAAGTGTTGGTTTGACATGCTTGTAAACTAATTAATCCTCCACGGGTGAGCATCCCCTCTAAACTGATGCTCAAAAGGAGAAAACATCATCAAAGTGCATCAAGGTAAGCAAGAGGTCTAAACCCTGCTTTGCTCCTTTACAAAAGAAGACTTAAATAGTTCAACAATGGTCCAACTAAACAGCTGAGTGGATATTCCACATCTTTCCCTAAAGTTAGCTGATGCACCTTCAGTGCCCTAGGAGTTTAGTTCATTTAGAAGGAATCTAGAGGTGAAGATGGGCTGTAGATTGCAACTCGCTCAGTCCTGTCAGCGGTTCTTCTCTGCTGTTTATTTTCTCCTACCTACCATAGGAACGGGAAATAAAACTAGAATCAATGTGTGGTTCCCACAAATAAAGGAATACAAATGTGCATGAACATAGCTACTTGGAGTATATTTTCATAAAGAGTTAAATTTGCAGTATTGGGTTTTTAACAGGGCTATTCAGAAGAGAGAGAAATCGAATCGTGACTACAAAGCGTTTAAAAAATATTTTACTGTAGCTGCATCTGTCACTGTTGAAAAGAAAATTAACTCAAAATAAAAACGTTAGTAATATTAAAAATGAGAAAAATAATTATATTAGGAGTAGATTGCATAGCTGTGCAAAATATAAATATACTGTAAATAAATATGAAATGTTCAATTGAGTTGGTCCAGAGTCACAAGAGGATTTTGTGGCAGAAGTAACATTAGGAATGACTCTTAAAATGTTTTTTTTAAATTATGATAGCATTGCCTTTCTTCTAAAGGCATCAAAGTTCTACTTAAACATTAAACAAATAATTTAATAATTAATTAATAAAATGCAGCTTTTTGTTTTCTTAATTCATTATATGAACATGTACGTTGTATGAACTGGCCTTAAGAACACTTTTGCTAATATCGATTTTGTGTTAAAGCCTTTGAGAACAGAGAAGTTTTTAATGCCTCTTTAAAACCTTTGCCTGATCCTGGTGGTCTGATTGAACTTAACACATTTGAAAGCATGAGTCTAAAGCAAATGGCACTGGACTATGTTTTTACAGCTCACTTCAAATTGCATGCAGCACATACAGTAAGAGTGATAAGTAAGGTACATTGTTTTAGGTTTTCACATGTAAAAGAATACTTAATTATGCAAATGGTTGAGTCGTTTTATGTCCTTGTTCAGGTTGTTTTATAATCTGTTACAGCGGACATCTTGATAAAGCTAACATTTCCAATAGTTATTTAGGGTGTACATACAGTACATGCCAAACAATTCCAGAGGTTAGCTAGAAGATTCTCCAGTTCTCCTAGTCTCACTCCTGACATTCACACCACGGTGGTGCCAGGTTTTCTGGATGAACACATCAGCAATGACATGGGGCTACACAGATCATCTGCTGGAGTTTTTTAACCTCAGTCATCATTTTTGTAAGGAGCTCTTTGTGAAGCTCCAAACCAGACCGTAAAGAAACCACCTTTGAAATTAAGCTTTCTGTTTGTGTTGTGCACTGAATGGTGTTTTTGTTTGCTAGCATGAAATTATTTCTGTTTGATTTGTTTCACCTGTGTGGTCTCTTTGGTGTCAAACTCATGCCCACAAGGAGTTAGAAGAACAGTTCCAATGACAGAAGCTAGCCTTTAAGATAATTAACTGTGGCTAGCCATGTAGATAATTATTTTGTTAAGCTCAAGTCTGGAAGACTTCTGTGATTAAATAAGTGACTCTGGAAACATCAGGTCACCACTTGTCTGTTATTTGTTTTAATTTCATGTTATAGAGAAATTCAAACAACCTGCCATCTCAAGGTGTCATTTGCAAAATCTTTTCAATTATGCTCATCTTATTGCATTTCTAACATATAATTTATTTTAGCAAAAGATAAAAGACTGTTATTTTCAAAGTATGAAACAGGTATCTCTTTCAAAGCTTTGAGATACAGTTGACAATTTATCACCAGATTAGTTAAAAAATCAATATAAATCTTCAATACATCACAACCTTCAGATTACTAATCCAACCATGCAGTACAAAGCTCAATTCTAAAATATGGTACAGTATGTTTCTGCAAACAGAAACACATTTCAGAATATTTGCCCATAAAAGTGAGAAATATTTTGTCATTGGTAATATTAATATAAAATGGGATTTGGGCAGAATGTAGGAAAGGCAATAATGGTTTGCTGCTGTGTTTGTTTCAACAAACAAGCTTAAGGCTTAATACGATTTAATGGGCATTTATAGAAAACTATTACTTTTCACAAATTCAGTTAGACTGGATGGATAGCACCCAGATTAAAATATATCTCCTTCACTCACCCTAGTTGGAGAGTTAAGTTGGAATTTGGTGATTATTCACCTTAAAAGAAGTGGTCAGTTTGTGTGCGTGAGATAGGAGACAGAGTATTTGAGGAACAATTTGTTTGCTGTACTGTATGTGAGATACAGTACAAAGATACTGTATAAAGTGTCAACTTGTCCAGTTTTGCAATTGTATTCTTTTCTAATTGTATTTTTAATAGTGTTTTGATTTTTCAGACATATCAGGGGAGTTTGCACATCAAAATGAATGCTAATTGCCTTTTCATTTAATTTAATTTAGCAGAAACAAACCTCCAACTAGGAAGGTCAAAATTCTAAACCAGCACTCAATTACACCCCAGTCGACAGTTTCCATCACCAAAATGGCCTGTTCAAAACCTGTTCTCAGGGTTCAGCATAAAAGAATCATTAAACTGTAAAATACAACCGCACGAATCAGTCATGTTCTCCCAGAAGGATTTTTAGAAACTAGCTGATGGGTGGAAATATTATTTTACATTTTATTCATTATATGGTTAAACATATGGCTTTCAGTTTAAAATACCATATCTTGATATTTCTCATTTTTATTTTGTCCTTTAATTATTTATTCTGTTTGCATAAGAGACACTTCTGCAGTTAAGTATGGGTTTTCATGCAATCTAATTTAAATTTGAAGGATTATAATTGTCCTTTAGAAGAAAATTTTAATTTTAATAGTTTTGACATGAAGTTTTACTCTAAAAGGATAAGAAGACTCATTTTCATCAAGGTATTTATTGAGTCGCAAAGCCAGTACAGCTTATGTCCTTTTATTTTTTAAAGTGATATTATGTCTATATAAAGAAGCTAAAATATGACCAATGTGTAAGTGCAGAAGACAGCTCAAGCAAGCAAGACAGTTATAGTGAATGCATAATAATATGGTCTTTTGCCTTGATGGACATTTGCTTAGTTCAAATACAATCAAATTCACAAAAAAGTGCAAGATGTTGTTAGGCAACTCTTGCACAACATGCACAAAACTTTCATTGCTGAGAAATGGGAAATTCAGTAGCTCAGTCTAACCCTAATTAAGACAAAGAAAAGGCAAGATCTGAATAGTAAGCTTTATTATGGTACCTCACCTAACTGAAGAAAATGAAAACCTGTCCACGAGGACAGGGCAATCCAAAACCGTCCCCCTCACCCCCAATTTAAAGACCAATGAGCCAGGAAGCTGCTACCAGGCAAAGATAGGGTGGACAGAGGGATGTTAAAAAGGGTGCTCTCAAGTGAGTCAGCAAGACATGTGACATTTCGGTAGGCTTGGGTGAGATCAGGGCTTGACCTCTTCATGAACATATGTCGTCATCATGCTTTTCTAAAACGCACAAGACATTCTGACTTTCTCAAGGAGGCTGTGAAAAAAACAATCTGAACTTTGTAACATTTACCAACTTTTTTGCATTGTTTTTTGTGCTGTATGTTCTGTAGATGTGACAAAACAGGTAAGTGTTTATTCAGTTCATCCAAGCATCATAAATTTAGCAGGTGTTGCAAAAATAAATCCTTTTCCACCTGAGATTTGAGTTAGAGCTCTGTTTTCAGAATAACTGCCTTTGGGACTGCATGCTCTACTTGTTGTACTTATTGTGTAAGAATCCTGTTTCCACATAAAATAATGTTGCTTTGAGCTGGAATTATAATATTGAATTACAATTAATAGTATTCCTATTTTAGTATCCTAAAATCCTGACTTTAAAAAACAATTTTATTGCAATTATTTGTCTTTTAAGGAAGGTACAGCAAATGGTTTGCTTTTTTCAACCACAGTGTGAAAGGGTTCTATTAAAATTCATTGACTGTGGGTAAATTACAACTCGCAGCTAGAAAAACAAGTCCAACTCTGCTTTGCACAAGCAAGTGTTCATTGATGTCCTTTTAACTGCAGTGTTCAAGACAGGTTCATCATTCACTCCTGAAGGGAAGTGGTACTGCGCACATTTTAATCTCCCTGGCTGAGTCCCCCCTGCAGACCACCAATGCCTGCATAGACACAGACTCAGACTTGCTGGTCTTCTGCAATGTAGAAGGTTTAACTCAATAATTACCCCTAAAACATCATACCCCTTTTTCATAGCTGTATGTACAATTAATACAAAACAAAGATTTCTCTTTGTACAGTTTTTTGTTTTAAAACATTACGTCGGCCTACCAGAATACTAGAAAATGGTTTGTTTTCAAGCAGTCAACTACATTATTACAAAATGCTGAAAGGTTAATGTACTGTAAGTGATTCACAAGAGGCATAGTTGCTGACACGTGGGAATTGCTGAAGGCAACAGCATACTTGGCTAGTGTTTCAATTCAGACAGTCTCAAGGAGTTTGCAGATACTGACTGGTGTAATGGAAAGCTACTGAGAAAAGGTGTTTTATCCGAAAAATGTTGTTTACAGACAGAGCTGTGCTGCAGAAGCAGCTGGATACTTAGAACAAAGTGTGATAGCACCCAACTCGTCAAGGGCACGGGATGTTTTAATAATGTTTATCTCTGCTGCTTGAAGAAGGGAGTATGAGAAACTATTTGAATAACTGCTCTTCTTTGCTAAAAGCAAACACTTCTCTGCACAGACAGGTGATGGCTTTTTCCCATATTGCAATATGAATAAAGACCTTACTGAGTGAATGAGAATACCTCTCCTGGCTCTTCTTCGATAAAATTCCACGACACTGGCAAATAAAAAATACATAGAGTAGGGTCCGGGCATCTGCAAATTTAAAAATTGAAACAATGCTAAAGGTTGTTAATTGCAACATTCAATGAATGAGCATCTCCCTGCCATCTGTCCTAATACCCACTCCCCAGCATCCGCATCTCAACATGGTCTTGTTTTTGTATTGTAATGAACGCTTCAGGTTCTGTGTCGACGTTTTGGGAACTTACAGGCTGGAGATGACGTTACAGGATCTCTGGCAGTTTTATTCCCTTTTCCATTACATTGGGCATGCTAGTCATGGAGCAGAGAGAGAAAGTACAGGCTGATGCAGAGAAGGGATACATCTTGTTTATTTTAACTGATTACTATATGTTTGTGATTGTTCTTGTTTCTTTTACTTGATCAATGTTATTTAAATTAACTTAAAGCTGATGTGTGTCTTTTAAGCATGTAGGACATTACTGTATGTATGGGTATAGGGCTGGACTGGGTTATAGGTGAATTTTCCTATTCTCAATAGTTCTCTGTGCCGAACCCTTGCAAATGTCAAGAATGTGAGGAAGATGTGAGGAGCTACTGAAACTAAAGGAATAGATTACAGATTTCACACCTTGTGAGAATGTCACTGAGTAGTACTACAGTGTATTTGCATAGACATCTGTGAACATCTAGTAGAGTCAATGCCCTAGTGTGTCATGTTGCTAACTGTGGTGGCGTGGCTACTGGAGGTGATCATTATCTGTATTCTCTGTCCATCCATTTTCTAACTTTCCACTACCTTTTTCCAGCTCAGTGTCACATCCGTGACATCTGGATGATACCCATCCATTGCAAGGTTCTCACAGAAACACACTCACAGCAGGGACAATTTTCCCAGGAATTGAACCCAGGACCCAGTGCTAACCACCGCACCACCATGCCATACTATTCTTTAATATTTCCTTATTATTAATATTATAGCAGTATACTTATAGTAGGCCAGTCAATAGCTCTACATTCAAATGTGTAGATGGCACTACCTGGAGTATATTTTGATTCTGAAAATTATTTCTAGACATATTTCTAAATTGCATTCAGGCATGCATCAACACAAAATCAACTCTACAAAAATAAAATTAGAGTATTGTGTCTTATTGTCTCATGATGTATTGCATTGTAAATTTCACATTTTCCTTGCAGTGCTTTGCTGATCAAAATCTTTCGGGCACGCTTACTAATTCTGAATTAATTTTGTTTGGAAACTGATAAGAACTCAGTCCTGCTCTTCATTGATAAATCATTTCCCTTTTCCCCTTCAGCAGCAGCCTCGGGGGTTTCCTGTAATAGAATGGCTTTGCACAGTCACTATCGCTGTTTCTGATATCTTTCTGAGAGAAATCATGTTATCAAGGAGTCCTCATCCAGATTGTGAAAGATCCTGGATCATGAATCTGCTTAACTACCCTGACTTCATCTCAGTATGATCTGAGATGTGTTCTGAGATTTGTGATGATCACAGATATAGTTTTATAATACTTGCCATAATCTCTCCTTGGGAAAAAAAAGGCTTGAAAAGGAAGTTCCAGGCTGTTGAAATGTCTACAACACATTAAAGTATTTCTTCAAAACAACTTGTTCAATGTAAGATTCAATCTTGTTTAATATAAAAAATAAATCAGTTCTTTTTTCCTTTCTTTTATAACTGAGCTTCCCTTTAAGATAGTTTAGTTTATAAAACTAATTTGACTTTCAAAATTGATTTTATGCTCTTTTGTTATTGAAGCATTGCTTTCAAGTGAAACAAACATTCTTAAGCTTAGTTGCTTAGAAATACGTATTGAACTCTCCTGTTGACAAGGACTAAAGGCAAACATTAACAATACTGAGAGGAACAGTGTGAACAATCAATATCACCTTGCAACCATAATTAGACATCTGCCAAGTGATCAGTATCTTCACTTGCTGATCTACCTTAAAAATCATTTTAGTGTATCATATTTGTTAATTGTGTTGTTTTCAAGAAACTAGGACAAATAAGGGTATACTACATATTAATGAAAGACAATCCATCTTTATCTGCTTTGGGGAGATACCTTCAACATGTTTCCCCTCGTTAATACTTGTAATTCTAAAAAGCACTGTCTCCAGCAAAATCTTTTTGGTTGATATTTCATTGTCTTATTACATTATCTGACCTCCTTTTATTTAAACACAACATTAAAGCTTCGAAACCAGTTACACTACAGCGGCTAGATATTTAGTTAATAAGCAATGCGTTTTATTGCTGTACTGCTGTACTGTGACACATTTGTAATGGAATAAAAATTTACTGCTGTAGAAAATAGTACTGTTTGTGGATATCATTGCTTAGTATATGATATTAATATATCGACCATAATGTATACAGAGCAGCACAAGTTATTAAAATAATATTTTTAATAAAATATTTAAATCAATCAAGTAAGAAACCTAGATGTAAAAATAAAGGGATCATTGGACAGCATCTGACATACTGTATGTCAACATCAAATCTATTAATGAAGAGCCTCCCCTTAACCACAGCATGAGTTTGTGTTGTATTGGTATGGAAATTGAAACAAAAAAGAAGATTAAAAACTCTGTTCCTTTATGTGCAAAAGCAGGGTTTGTTTATGGGTTAAATGTAAGGTATTCTAACTTGTATTTTGATATTCATTTTAAAGATTGATTTTGGCTTTTATTAATGAGGTGACAGTGTACGATACTCAATGCCGCAGCTTTATTAAATAGTGTATTTCAAAATTTAATGGAAAACTTGAAGAACAATCTTACTGTCTGATGGCAACATCTAGGATGGAAGTTCAGTTTTGTAAAACTGACAAGAAGAAGGCCATTAATTTTGTTTCCTTTGAGCTAAGCTTCCCCAATTGGATTCCAGATGTTTGAGAATGCACAGATTGCAGCTTCTTTATTAACTTTTCCCTCGGATGCTATCCTTGCAGGATCTTCTGTCGCACAGGGGATAGTCAGGTAATCTCTGAAGTAAACAATATGTGAATGAATATTAATTATTTTTTGTCATTTCTCAGCATTGAGAGGCAGAACCTTATAAATAGACTTAAAGAGAATAATTCTGCTTTTGTGCATATGAAGTCAAAGTTTGACGCTACAGACAAATGTTTCACCTTTATTTGGGGTCTTCAGTATGAGACTTTGATCAACTTTGATCAGTGAAACAGGTTGGAATTTCACTGTCACCTTACTGTGGCACTGCTTCTGACAATTCCAGTCCAGAGGTAAGGGCACCACTTACTTGTCCACCAACATCACATGCAGCAAGACTTACAGTACTAACCAGGCCCAAGCTTGCTTCACTTCTGGGATCAGGTTAGAATGTGGTAATGTGGTGATGCAGCTGTGAACAGGTAACACATATTACATTCTGAATGCAAAAAGATATAATATTGTTACAAATGGGGGGTTGTGAAAATGGTGAAAGTCACATTCTGACCAAGCAGGTTAATCAATAAGTAAAATAATTATTCATATCTCCCAACTTGACAGTGATTTCTAGCAATATACTGTACCTGAGTGGCTGGTACTGTATAATTAGAGGCACGTGAATTCTTTGTACAGCTTTGTTGAAAAGAGTAGTAATCCAGGCACACTTATTTAAGAAATGTTTATTAATGACAAGACACAAACTACACTACACACAACAACACATACAACACACAATTTACTTTATGTACAGTATTTACCAACAAGGTGTTTCAGAGGCCTAACATTCTGGTCACCCAGAAAATCCCAGACTGTTACTTAGCATTAAAGGAGTTTATTTAATGAAAGTTCGGGAGAGATGACAACAACCACGCTCAATCATTCCCAGCCATCAGTAATTAGCAATCACTCCCTTCGTCCTTCCTCCACCGAACGCTATAAATACCAAATGCGATATCTCTCTCCCTCGCGTGCGACTTTTGCACGCCACCTCCACCACAACTCCACCTCTGCAGCTACCACTTGGTTACCTCATGGGGGGGTCCTGGCCTCCTCGTCTTATGGCCAGGAGGTCGGCCCTCAGCCAAGCGGGTTAAGCCAAATATTCGCTCCACTACAGTTCATTACGCTTTGATCTTGGGCGTTGTCATTCATCGTGAAAACTTTTAATGCCCGCAGAAACCACATGGGAGATAAGCTGCCTTCTAACTAAATACAATGCAACCTGAAGTTACAGTAAATCTCTCTCTCTGCATCCTGGATGGCACAAAATAAATGGGAGCCTATATCCCTATCCATAAAAATGCACAAAAAAAACAGGAAAAACATTTCTAACTGAGGTACTGTATCATTTACCCAGGAAATCCAAGTTCCCGACAACACAGAACAGCAAGCTCTCTTTAGCAAAGTTCAAATACTTAGCTCCAGTCAGGTTTGGTTAGATGATCATGAAGTTGGCGCTGTCGCCTGGTGCAAGCTTCAAGTCCCAAATCCTCTGGACTCTTGTCTCTCCTCTCCTTTTTGCTTCTTCCCTCTTCTTTCCTCCTCTTCTTTTGTCCTCTCTCTGTGCTTTTAATGTGATCTTATATTGTGTGTATCTGTACTGCTCCTCAACAATCATTAACCCACAACCCACAATTAAAAGTATTTTAATGGTTCGGTCTAAGCAGCATTCCAAAAATAAAGTATCATTGAAGCAATGCATCATGTAAACATATTTCCTTTTTAAAACATCTTTAACAGATAAAAATGCCTAGAAATAACTAGAGCACACAATAATGACGGTAAGATAAAAGAATGTCAGTGAAAAACTCTATAACATGAAAAACTCTAATAAGCTTTAGTGCTTATTACCCTAACTTTGATTTCGATTACAGCTGTTCTGCACCTCAGTAAGGCAGATTTCGCAAACCTTTCTTGTCAGCAATGTTCAACGTTGAAGGAAACCTGGAAACAAACTGAGTTTCATTACCTTCTTATCAGATACTGAAGAGCAGCTCTGATGCCCTTAGCAAAGTCACACTGGAAGATAAGTCATCTGGAATTAATTGTGCCAGTACCTGCTGCAGACTTCTTTCTATTTAGCTGATGCCTTTATCCTAAAAAATGCACTTACACCTACACACACTGGGATTTCATAGAACAGGATTTCATAGAGTATGTATAAACAGACCAGTGTGGTACACACCTAAAAATCTGCAAGCTGACAGTCAAGTCAAGAAGAGCATTCTGAAATAGACGCTTATCTCAGAAAACCACAGGTCCCTAGGAAGATAATTGTTGCAACCTACAAGATACAATTCTGTCAGATGGTCATTAAATTGTAAAGAACCATCCTTTATATGTCAGTTCCATTAAGCAATGAAGGAGTGCAGTTTGGTAGTTTTCTGCATCTAGTGCCAGCAGAGAGACATGTGATCAGAGTAGGAAAGGATGTCAATTTAAGGTTCTCTTTTTTATCGACATATTAGCCCCGCCAACCAATTAAGCAAAGGTTTGAGATCAGCATGAAATAATGATCATTCTTAGCATGAGTTGATCCATCTCTTTTTAAGATTCTAAATGTTTCAAGTAAGCATCATGATTTATATATTATATGTATTGTTATTTTTTTTTACTATTGTAATGTCTCAGAAGGAAATCAGATGTTTTGTGGTCCGCACTAACCAAATCCAGCACTTTTTTAGAAGTGCCCGGGTTTCTGTTCGTTTGCTTTGCTGTTTTCTTAGATCCAAAAATTCCTGGACAAAGAGAGAGATCTATTTTATTTTCTTGACAGGTTTGGTATGGAATTTTAAAACCTGAAGGGGGAAAGAAACCTAGATTTGCAGTCCAATAGGCATAGAAAGCTCTCTTATCTTCCCTTTAGTGTATTAGCTAAAATCCAGATGTGCCTCTAAATTTGGGCCTGGGAGCTATACGCCTGCATGCACACAGCGTGCGATGGCTGTCTGAATGACAACAGCTGCTGCAGTCACACCAGCATGCAAGCTAATCACCATAGTAACCACTTTACTGGCGGCCTTGCTTTCTGATATTATTGTCAAAAAAGAACAGAACATCATATTGGTGTGACATGACAGCCCTTCTTTGCTGGGCCTAGAATTATTTAATTACTGTCTTATGCACAATAGCTTAACCCTTCCTTCATTTTGGATTTTATTTCTTTTCTCTTCTCCATGTTTTTGTTTGCAGGTGAGCTGCCCACGCTGGCATCACTGTCCACGGTAATATTTCAGTCTTATCAGCCCTGTCCATGCTGCTCTGAAAAAGATAGACTTCCTGGCTTATTTTTTCCTTGCTCTCTTCTGCCACAGTCTTACAAACCTGTGATGGCATTGATCCAAGTATGTACAGTACATCCAGGGCCTGCAGTCGTCTCCAAACAGGTGAGCCTAGCATGTTCATCATCTAAAGCAAAACACTACTTTTCTTACTTCAGTCCAGGAGAATCCTTTAAGAAAGAGATTTAATTGTTTTCAGTTTGCTTATCTTCACAGGAATTGGTGAATGTAGTGAAGCAGTGAAGATCTATAGTGTATTAAATATGAAGCAATAATAATTTTACTCCCAAATGTCTGGTTTAGCTCCTATTCTTCTCACATTTGAAGAATTGCATACACACCATATAGAATATTTGACAAACTTCTTATGTTTACCCACAAATTATTATAAATTTCATCCCAGGGAAACATGGCATAGGGATTGCAGAAGATCTGGACTCAGGGACTTCCAATCTAAGTAAATTTACAAGTCACAGTTAGCTTATTTGTTCATCAGACAGTCAATCCTTTACCTGTATGTCTTTAATTCTCATCAAACTGCTCTCAATGAGACACCATTCTACAGCTATTCTCTCCTTAACTGAATCTTCAGTTTGCCAGTTCTAACTCTCTGCAAGAGTAACCATGTGTAAACAGAAGGGAAGTATTTATTATATATTTCTTATTATATAATGTGGAATCTAGGCCTGATTTTTTTCAAATATTGTTAAATGACACAACAGTCAGTACGATACAGTTCAAGTAGGGAACTGCATAGGCTGCAAAGGAACAGTTAAAGGTTTATTCCATGCTGAAAAGAAAAGTGACACAACTTACTGGCTGTTCTGCTGTTTTGTCCAGCATGGAATAAACCTTTACTTGTTCCAGTATGATACAGTGATTGCTTGCAGGGCTAATAGCAGGAGTCAACTGTTTTGTTTTGCTTTTTGTTTGAAAGCATGAAGGCCTCCATAAAAGTTCCAATAACTGTAAATGCTAAGTATTACTATATAATAATAAGTGAAATTTTGCACATTAGTGAATAAACCACCCTCTTTGGCGCAGATATAAATTGAAATGATCTTCTCACTCTAACAGTGGAAGACAGTTTGACCGTACAAGGATCTAGTAACTGAATTAAAACACATTTAACAGAAATGCATTATGAAGATGAAAATTCGAAAGAAGGTTGACTTTTTTTTCAAAAACAACAATTTTTTCATACTAAAAACCATCATTTACAAATCTGAAAATCTGGTGGAAGTATACATACAAGGTTGTAACAAATAAGCTGTATATGTATATTACGTGATTTGTGGTTTTCCAAGTGATACCCACAAGCAGGAGTTTGCAATAAAAGACTCTAAAGAGTTACGAAGTAGAATGTGACAAACTGCCTTTTCATCTTTTTATTATGGTTGACCTTCAGCCCTGTGGAATACACTTCACAGCGACAATGCACAATGAGTTCTAACAGGACAGTGTCTGTGTACTTATTTTCTTTCCCCTGACCCTTGAAGAACAATGTGCTGATAAGACAAATAATAACTCCAGCAAAACAAAAGGAAACTTGATGCCCCTGCTGAAGTACCAAGTAAGCACAAAATGAACAACCTTCATTTTTAGCCCAACAGCCAAGACATTTACTTAATAGGAAAAAAAAAAATTGGCACTTCTGTCTCGTTCTTCTAGGACCACAGTTTAATCCATAAATCTCCTTAAGCCCTATATCCTATTCAGAAAGTATGAAGGAAGGCAGAAGAATCTTACAATTGTATAATAAACAGTGACTGGTTTTGCCTGACCCCTGATCTGAAACACTGGAGTTATTTTCCTCACTTCCCCAGAAAATATAACTGAGGGTCTGTGTTTGCTGGATGCTTCAGGCATCTAGCTACTCGGCCTGATAATGAATCTTGGGTTTGCTGCCCATGGCTGAAATATTTGACATGTTTGTATGGTGTACTGCTCCATGCTGTACACAGTACAACAATTGTATCCTTTCCTACAAGTACAACTTCTTCTTAGTTTTAGGATAAAATGATGATCTATTGAAATAAACAATTGCCGTTTACTTTAATGGTTTTTAAATGACTGTTACCCATTAAAAACATTTTTTGTTTGATTAAAATGTATACTGATACATGAACTGTATTTTGCTTGGGGATAGACTTCTTTTTTTAAATGTGGACAATTCACATGCATCAAATGTTTCTGTTTAAGTGCAGTTAAATGCTTGTATCATAAGAACATATACATTGAGACTGCAAGCTAGTAAATAATTGATCCGTTATTGTCACGGTCGTAATCCCTCCTCTTAAGGGTGCTCTGGGTTTTTCGTATTTTAGCTGATTACATGCACCTGCCCCCAATTCTGTCTCCTTATTTAAGCCTGGTGCTCCCGCTATTCCTGGCTCAGCATTGGGAGATGGACGCCCGGAAACCCGCCTACCAGTGGGTCCAGGAGAGACCTAATGGCATAGGCTTCATCATGGCATCCTGACCATCTGAGTCCGGGGATCGGGGGACCTGGCCTGGTTACCCTGTTTTTATTCCCTGTCCCTGTTCCGGATCCCGTTCCGGATTTTAGCCATGTTTTGTGTCATCTTGGATGGATCACCCGTTTTGGACTTTGGACTATGCCCCAGATATCCCCCCTGAACTCTTTGGACTTGTTTGCCTTTGCCACGCCCCCCAAGCACCAGATCACCATCATCATGCCCCCGTCTGTCAACCCACCCTGACCCTCGTCGTCTCCTCCCTGTTGTCCTTCTCCACTTACTTCTGGATTATATCGTCTGCATAGGGTCCTAAACTATGCTTTGTTTTATGGGCGTCACTGTAGATTCTGACAAAACTTTTTGACTTTATCAGTGCCTTTGAGGACTTCGAATACTTGAATCAGGTCCCCAATAGTCTTCTGTGTTGTAGAACCAGGTTCAATTATCCTGTCTGTCTAGGATCTGTAATAAATATAAAACAATAATAATTATTTTACTATCTGATTTTTGGTCCAAGCCCTATTCTTCCTCTACCTGTATGACATGCATATCATATAGATATGAGATATATATATATCTTTGACAAACTTCTTGTTTACATTTATATCATTCCACCCATTAATTACCTAAAAGTCTGTCCCAGGAGCAGGAAGACATCTAGATGCTTTTGCAGAACTGATTGCATTGCTGCAACATCTGTTTTGGAACACATTGACCAAACTCCTGCAGAAGGATTCTTCAAACCGTATCTTTTAAAAGCATACAAAAAAGATTCCCTTTTTTCACATTGCAGATTTGCTCGTTTGCACTCTTTCATATTTCAGATTGTTCTAATGCTCACCCAGCCTTAGCAAGATGAGCCTTGTCCACATGACTCACATCATCAAGCCATGAAAAGGCTTTCTATTTCTGAAACACAAACAATGCACAGCTTTTGAATCTACAAATTGGCTTCATTACTCTCCCCCCCACTGATAGCTGATGTGTGGTGAGCATTCTGGCGCACTATGGCTGCCGTCACATCATCCAGATGGGGCTGCACATCGGTGGTGGTGGAGGGGAGTCCCCATTACTTGTAAAGCGCTTTGAGTGGAGTGTCCAGAAAAGCGCTATATAAGTGTAAGCAATTATTATTTTTTATTTTTTTTTAAACTCAATAGGGGAGCTGGAACTTTCTCATCCCTGCAAAATAAAGAATCATTCTTGTATATTTCCGATCAACTTCAAGTTTACCATAATATTCTGAACTTTGTACTTCAGGTCATTGAACGCTATATTTAGTGTGATCCTAGCTAATGTAAATTGTGCCTTTATATGGTTTTCTATGGTTTTCCTGTTATCTACATTTGCCAAAAAGCTTGCTTTCCTACTGTACTGTATGTGTCTCATTGCTGATAAATGTCCTTTTTTTTACTTTTCCTTCCACAGTCATTTCTGACATGCTTTCATTTTTAGGTATGCTTATACAGAAAAGGTGTAGACCGCAGTATTTGTGCTCCACTGGCTTTTTTGTGGTATGACTTCCAGATAAGTAGTAAATAAATGATTTGTGTGAAACTGCTACTTATATTACTTATCAGAAAGTCTCATATGACTGCTTTCTTAGACTTTTAAATGCTTGTACAAAAAAAACAGCATGAGTGGGTGTGAAGGTTCAACCATTTCTTGTAGTTTTCTTATTCAGCTTCCTCAGTTAATATTTTGATGTTCTTGTTACAGATTAGGGTTGTTCTCAATGCAAATATTCCACTTGCTTTTTAAGGACAGTGGTGGAGATCGCTGAGTGCAATCCCCAGCATGTTTCTGTCAGTGCCATCTCATTGTTTCTCGTTCTCATTACTTCTTCATCACCTTTGATTTTGACCACTGACAAGGCAATCTCCTTTAATGTCTGCCCTGTTGTTTTTATTTACAAGGAGCTCAAATATAATCGCATCAGGAGGGAAAAGTTTCATTCAGTGTTAGAATGGGAATCGCAACTCAGTCCTCCTAAAAAAATGGTATTTATATTCGTTCAGCATGGTTGTGTACCAGTTGTTTTTTTTTATTTCCATTCGAAGGAGTAGGGGGCATTGACTTTCCAAACCACTTTAGTTACCCAGGAAGGTTGCAGACTAGATTTTAAATTCAATCTGTACTACGTAATGTAGCATTTGGTTGAATAAAAGACTTTTTTAGAACTTTGAATCAGTAACAGTGTCCAAGGAAACATGACACACATGCTAGCTCTGGAGGTGGTTTTTCTAAAAGCATGTTATTTGGGGCAGACTGCAATCTTCAGAAAATCAGTGTATAGCAGGACAGAACCTCTTGGAACCCTGTACCCGCACTTTCTATCCCACAGCTTCATTTCATGCTGGATAATCTAGTTAATGTAGCTGTTTTTTTCTCTTGTTCTCTTGCTCTTTTTCTCTGTGCTTCTGTTCCTTCATTCATGTACCTTAATAAGGCCTTCAGTTTCCACTCAACTGCTGTTGCTTTGCCATTATAATTTAATTGCTCACCCCCATTCAGATGGATCTTTTTGTTGGTGTGCAACGAGCATTGCTGAATAATATTAACCTTCGTATTGGAAAAATATGTCCAAGGAGCTGCAGCAGCAGTCAGCACTTTCTTAAGGGTCATTTATTTCCTAATGTTCATTTATTTCTAGATACACATGCAAATAAAGCTCAATAAAATAAAAGAAGCTCTAAATAAAAAGGCTCTCCAGCAAGCTACTCTACAATCTACTACAAAATCTACAATGAACAGCAAAAAAAAGAAAACAATTACAGTATGAGTGGAAGGCAAAAAAAGTGTAACAGAAGGCAAATTCACTTTCATAAATAGTACCAATTGACACACTTACTGTATAAAGACAGGACAGCATTCCATAGCAGAGCACGCATGAGAGGTAGTTAAGAGATGCCAATTGAGCTGGACAGCATGTCTTTAAATTGTGGGAGGACAGCCTCCATGTCACCATGCTGACACACATGCAGAACAAACAAGGCTGATTCACTCCTCCCTTTCTGAAACCGATACTCTATTATACTCTTCTTTCTGTTGATCTGTCCTTTTTGTTCTCGTTGCGGCCTGCAGTTCATTTTTGCTGTTTTTAACTGCAAGGAAGTATCCCCAGATATTCATTACTCAAATGACACTTTCTCTTGTATTTACCATTTTTAGACACAGAAATCCACTTCTTTCTGCCTGCTCTGTCACTTGCCAGAGCTCAATAATCCACTGTCTCTGCCATTTGATTCACAAAATGTTCTGTCTTATTAAAGTGTACCTTGCCGTTTGGGCACCTTAACCCATTCAGAGTTTCACTTTTAGCTCTGCTCATTATGCTCTAGCGCCTTTAAAGCAACAATTCTCTTCTAAGAATGAAGAGGTTGGGGAGGGGAGCTGCGTCATCACAAGAGCGGCTAAGGAGCAAGTAGACTCTAATTGTACATTGCAAAGTAGAAATAAAGGAAAAAGGCAACATTTTGGCCATTGCAGTGGAGATATAAATCAAAGCAGAACAATGGAGAAAGCAAGTGATAACGGGCACATACTGTAGGATAATGGGAAAGAGGAAAGATGCAATGTGTAAAATTTACATTGTAAAAGACAGAACATAAGAACATAAACAAAGGTTACAAAAGAGAGGGAGCCACTCAGCTCATCTTGCCCATCTTGTGGTTTGTATCTGACAGGACCTCATCCAGCTGTTTCATGAAAGACGTCAGGGTATTGGCTTCGGCAAAATGACTGTGTGTCTTGTACCATGCTTCCACATACAACCACAAATGTTGCAGCAAAAAAATAAAATTAGTCCATCTTCTGCGAGAAAGGGGAGGGTATCATTCTAGGCTTCTGCTGTTCTTTATGGAATAGGCATCCTAGAATTCCTATAAAAGTAGGAAGACAGAGAGGTCAACTGACTAATGACCAGGAGAAATTAAATGGGGAGCAATCAGTTTGGAGGGATCTTTAATCCTCACTGCTCTGATGTGTCGCCTGGAACACTTCCCTGATGGTTTCACTCCAAAAGTGCTTGCACAGGTACACCCAGGCACACGGCTCAGTGAATTTGCAGGAGTTTATAGCAGTTGTCAGATGGCATCACTTATTGTGAGTGCAATTGTTTATAAAGATGGGGCTTTGTATAAAAAGAAAAGGCAGGCTTGGTTACTTATCTGGGAATCTAGGGATTCACAATTCATGGTCCCAGTCCTGCTAAATTCTGGATATCAAGGGTGGCATAGGCAGTGGTGTATTTTAGAGTCTCCACTAAGAGTATTTTACAAGACCTGTTTTGAAGTAATCCTTATGTTAAAAGTCCTAAAAAGGCAATGGCAAAAGGCAGGATCAATGTGCTTCTGACAGAAAACCAGCCTCCTGCAAAACCTCAGCTTTTCTCTAACACTTCTGTCTCTAAATCTCAGATTATTTTTTGGTGGGTTGCCTGGGGGCTATATATTTATCTGCACCTGAGTCATAAAGCAAGCCTTCACAGCTCCTTTTGCTTGTCTTACATCTTTAGTTAGCTGACAGCAGGCTAGCCGAGTCTTGTATTATGTTCTCAGGATTGGAGATGTCAAACATTTACCAAAGCTAGAGAAAATTACATTTATACTGGATGGGTCTATGGATAGGCATTATGGAGCTTGGCAGTCCTTCTTGTTATATTTTAATCAGCTCTGCCTTCTTCGTTGCTTTTGTGATCTCTTGGCTTCTAGGTTTACTGGGTCTTACTGTTTCTTTTCCATCTCTTTCTTGTTACTCTGTTTTTCTGTTTCCCTCCCATGTTAGAGTACAGTGATGTTTTTCATCCTAAGTTGCAAGCGTAGACTTTATTTATACTAGTAAACACATTCCCCTTAAAATAACATTTTAAAAATAATAATTTAAAAGATTTGAAAGAAAATAATGACCTTAGAGAATATCACTGCTGAACTGAATTCAACATTATTCTGTTTAGACTTTAGCCTTAGGCATCTACTTACTTTCAAGGGAAGTCAAAAATACTAAGTTTCTGGCTAATGACTTCCCATCCGCATGTTTCCACTCACACAACTTAAATCTAAGATGGTGACAGTCAACCCGACTGAGGTGGAATTTTCCTCACCTAATTGGGGTTTAGTCTATAGAACCCTACAATCTAACTGCCACTGTGTGTCTAACACTTCAGATAGAATCAAACTCAAATCCCTGATCATGCGACGTCCTCAACTTGAACAATGAAATTCTTAACCTTCTCATGTGGTTCTGAAAACTGCGCATTTCATTGCTACATAAGACACTCATTGTAAGTTAAGTGGTTGGATATTCGATGGATTTACCCAGTCAGTGCTTATGTACCACAAGGCAATGAGAGCTGACAGTAGCCCAGGGGCAACAGAACACTTGGTGAGCTGGGCAAGATGCAACATTTTTCATCACCTAACTACTTACACACTGTACTGTATTGCTAACAGAGTGCAATGACCTATTGTTGCAAAAGTTTTACTCTACTGTAATTGATGGGGGGTATATGCTGTATATTGTCCTTGCAATCTGTATACTGTAGGTGCTGTTTGCTTTTAGTATGTTTCTTCCAGTTTAATCTTCTAAAAAGCATAAGGGTGGATGATACACCTTTACAGCATATATTGTATATTCTCTGTAGCCTGCAGAACATGGCTCAGCTGTCAGCTGTATGTTCTAAATAAAAAAGAACCGTCCTCATCTTGACGTACTGTATGTGTTCAAGGTTTTGCATGGCATTACAATATGAAAGTAAAAGGAATGAAAAATAAGATGCTTTATATACTTCATTGACTCTCACACTGCATTAAATGCTCTAGTTCAGAAGCCAAAATGACAAAAGAACAATATTCATCGTCATCCTATAATCTTATCTCAACTTATTTTCCATTGAAGACTGATGTGCACTCTGAATGTCTGTCTGTATTTTGTGTCATTTTATAAGGCCTAGAGGTTTATCACAAAAAAGAATGCATCACATTGTTTCATGAATGCAATTTGTATTTGGGAGCTGTGGTTAAGCAAAGATACAGATAAATAATGCTTATTGTTTACAATGGTCTCACTGAGCAAAGAATAACATATTTCATGCCTTTTTAACAAACGCAAGCCATGTCTGCTTTGTAATGTTCTTTACTTTAAGGCTGTAGCGAAATTGCTATTGATTTTTGCCGGATAAGGTGAAGTCCCATTAATGGTGTGAGCTCTATTTGTATTACTTATATACAGAACATAATTGAAATGTTAACAGAACTGCAATAGGCTGATATGAGATATTTATGGAGTTATTATTGTCTAGTTCAAGATCTGTGTATCTTATGTACCATACAGTGTTTCATTAACCTTTACTTAATGAATGTTTTAGCAGACATGTCTTAATCAAGTATAACATGCTACAAATCTGAGACTGTATGCTATCGGTCTTGGTACAAATAGCAATTTTGCACAACATATTACAGTAAGATTTTATGAGAGGAGGATTATGCACACTAACTTTAATATCAAGAATGCTCCTAATTTAGTACATGCATTATACCATTGATATCCATTCATATTATACTGTGTTCCAAACAAATATGGAAATAGCATAGATGACAGAGAGTGAGATAATATTTTGATGTGTCCAGTGAGAGGAGTCAATTATTTCCCACTCAGGAAGGCAAGTACTGTACAGTAGGTAACTCTGCACTCTGCACACACCATGCCCCTGCATTTGCATATTTGTAGACAGATCTTCACACAGGACAAGCACTTTATACTCTCTGGCCAAGAGCAAACAGGGGTCTTCATTTCACAAACTTAATGAAGCCTGTCTCTACAACCTCCGAACGGTCTTCCACCAACAATCTTGGGTCTGATATTAGCCTGTGTTGGTTATCTTATGATGACTCAGTCTTACAATCTAAAACATTTCCATTGCATTTCTTTGAAGTTTCACAGTGATTATATTCACTATGATATTTCAGTGCCCTAGGGCTAACTTTAGTTTTTGCAGCTTAGCCTTAAGCAGGGGTAAGAAAGCTCATTTGATTTCTAGAAAACCAATGCACCCCTCTGTAATAACCCACAGTGGAATGTATTAGTCATAAATGTTTTGTGTATTCTAGTGGTATTTTACAATTATTCTTTTCTGTGATGATAATTTTATTTATCTGCTATGTATTTTATGAAAATCCCCAAATCTCTGAGAAATCAGTTTCCTCTTATTTTGCATTGAAATTACATGATGATATGGTGTTAGCTCTTGTTTTTAAAAGTGAAGAGCTGTAATTGCATGTTTACAGAAGTTCTTGAAGAGATGAAAGGATTCTCACACTAAAACCTGGTGAAGATGTTCTTACGAGTGGGGATTTTCATATGAAATTGACCACCTACTTCCATCAGTGATGGAAAAAAAACTGTAATTATATGCTTGATTTTAATTTCATGTATATTGTGGAAATGCTCTGGACTAAAAATAGACCAATTATCCACAATGGCCCGCAGATCATGCATATCTAGGGCTCACTAATGAATGTCTGTCACATCAGCTGGTTACTGTGAACAGATGCACTGTTTTCTGTCAAAACACACAAAGCATGCAGTATTCAAGGTCCTGCCCTGCTCTTCCAACAAGTATCTTTCCCTGTTAATATTAATAATTTTTAAAGTCATTACAAAAAATGCAGAAAGGAAAGACTTTCTGATGTGACAGCAAAAGAGGTCGAACATGATTCATATTAAAAAGAATGACCAGTACCTTTCATTCCTTTAAGTAAAATAGAGTAGACAGTTATAGGATGACATTATTAGCTGAAAAGATAGAAAAGTTTGATTGAAACATTTATTCCTTGTAATTGCCAGGTGAGGATCATGAGCAGAAATCAGGATAAATGGAAAAAATGGTCATAACCCTCTTCTTGAATGCTTCACTGCATGCAGGCTGAATTTTTTTTTGCTTCGCTAAAGCTATGACCAGTTTAAATCGTTTTGTTTTTGCTTGTTTAAAGTTTTGTTTTAAAAAGCTGTTGTTTAATAGAATCTAGCCAGTAAGCATATTATCTTTAAAACAAAATGTAAAATATGTTTAAATGGGTAATGATTTAATAATTTCATCCCCAAGGATCTCAAAGTGCTGTATTTACAGAACAGCTCCCACCTTGGTGACATGTGGCAGCCATTCTGTGCCAACATCCATAATACACAGCAGATCAGATAGAAATAGAGATTCGTCTGTTGAATTAAGACGGAACTACAGTAATAGTCCAAATAATGCAATTTCAGAGCAGAATTAAACCAGGACAGTAGTGTTAACACTCTTCTATTAGGAGCAGTGTCACATCTAAAGAATAACACCTCATACAGCACAGCGTCCCTTCTCACAACATCTGGGCATAGACCTGGATACTGATTCAGAAGAAAGACTGACAGCTACTGGTCCACCTGCACAACTAACAGCAATTCACCAGGTCCAGCCTGGAGACGTTTCTGAGATCTTCATGCATAATGCAGCAAAAAGTGATATAAAGTTGTTTTTTCAACCTAATCATGTTTTTTTTTTAAAAAAAAGCTTATAGTGCAAAATGATCTTCATATTTGCTTCTGCCTACAAAACAAGAGTAAACTGTGTCAGCAAGTTGTCAGAATGGCTGTCATATAATGTGGAAGGCAGACCATATGCAACAACTACCCATCAATTTGTATCCATTGCCACCAACATAGGTGCTTAATTAATGTGTGTTGTGCTTCAGTATAAAAAGGGCAATAGACTAACAGTCTGATGGTACTTATTAAAAGTGTATAATAAAATAGACCCTAATGTTAGCCTGTTATAGTGAGAAAAGCTTATCATTTCCTCCATATTTAAACTGTAGGGGATTTAAAAACCCTCATTAACTTTCATTCCAGTTAATACGCTTATAATAGAAACAGCTCTGACGTCCATTTGTTTGGCTGCTTCACGGAGAAGCAGTTTATCTGAAGTTAATAATAAATAATCATGCAAACAAAACAATTATGAATCAGTGAATGCTTTGTAGAAAAAAAACACAGATATTGTATGGCAATAATGAAAAAGAAAATACAATGTCGCAGGCTGTGGTGTCCTAACTCCTGTTTAGAAAAAAAACAGCATGAATGGAAACAGATATCACAGCTGTGGATGAATCTGGGACTGTTCTTTTTGACAATTTACTGCATTTAAGCAACAAAATTAAAGGCAAGGAAGATAAACAGCTTAGTGTCATAGCCACAACACTCAGTTTTTCTCAGTTAATGTAAAGAGATAAAAAACCTACAATTCTCCTCTCATTTGTAGGAAAAAAACTGTCCTACGGCAAGCCACACACATAGTTACACGCAGTATGTAACATTCCAGCATATAAAGGCTAGAAAGGGTTTTCCAGTGACTTGCAGCCAGTACTAAGCCTGTCTTGCGCAATCTGAAGAATCATCGTGGTATCCGATGTTACAGATGGCACCTGAGCTCATCTCGTTGAAAGATGGACAGTTTCAATGGGCTTTTTTTTCGCTCATTATTTTTTTTTAATTTATTGTCCCTAATCTATGAGAAAATCGATTGTCATCAAGATATAAAGCAAGAATGAGCTTTATGACAAACAGTGTTAGCATCTTAATTTCAGGGCTTTGGAGAGAACCAAACCGATCTGGGCAACAATCCAAGAACATTGATTAACATCAGGCCTATAATGACAGCTTCTGTGGTAAGAGTAAACGTAACAATAATTTTAAAAATACACCATCACAATTAGAAGAGCTAGTCATTTAACCACACACGTGTTGACCACCTGTTATCCATTGACATACAGTACACATTGTTTAACCTTTTTTTTTCCCCGCTGCACTCAAAGAAATCATATCAGTAAAACGTTGAGGCTTGATAGACAGAACCGGTGTCTAAATACATGTGTTGTGATTCTTTCTTTGTTTATTTGTGATTAATCCTATTCTGTTAGCTGCTGTGGTTTGTGTTGCATATTCTCCCCAATTATGGGAAGACAGAAAATATTCGGATTCAGTTAATGCCCCCAGCCTGCTATTATTCTGTATATTTTGCAGCGTTACTGCCTTTTGATACTGTCAGGTATAATTAAATAAGGGAGGGAGACTGCATGCAGTATTTCCTGTTTTTGCAGGGATAAAAAAATTGTTGCCAACTTAATTTAATAGTTTTTCCCATATTGCTTCCATGGATGGCATCAATCTCACAGAATAAAAATCTCATAACATACTTTCAGTGCACCTTTCAGGATGTATTATATGTTTTTTTGCTACATATTGATGTGCACTGATGCAGGTCTAATCCAGCATAGTTTAACAGTAAGCATACCCAGGTTATTAGAGAGCTTAGTTGATTTGAAATGCAGTCAGTTGTAAAATTTTGTAACTTTTATTCTTACCTTATTTTCTCTCCCTTTCACTAATTACATTGCACCACTCTTCTCAGGAATGTGGAAAATCAAAGCTAATTACAGTTATTAATGCAAATAAGGCCACGTGTAATACACTGCCAGTATTTGTTCAAAACCGAACCAAATATTATCTCAAGCTACAAGCATATCAAGTGTCCTGGAAACTAAAAAAATATATAGCATGGTGTACATTTAGAAGAGCCACTCATAAATACTCTTCATATCCAGCATATATTATTGTGTGACTTCATCCAATATCAGCATGCATACCAGCAAGCTGGATAAACAACATAATCTAATAAAACAATTTCACAGAATATAATGACTGAATCAAAGGACAAGAAATATAAAAACACTCCCCAGCAGTTTAAACAACAGCTCTAGACCATAACATGACAGATAGATAGGATCCAGAGCAGGAACAATCACTGAAGATGAGAATGATTTTCCTGTTATCTTTAGGGTGATTTGCAGGCAACTATCTAACCTTCACCTGTTTATTAAGCCCATAAAACCAATTCAGTGGGTGATTTTGGCAATGTGTCAGGGTTTTTAAGACATCTGTCATTCAAGCTGTCTTTCGACATCCAGACACATTTGGGATAGGAAAGAGGTTCTCTGTGAGTGTCAAGGCTCAGGTAAATATGCTGTATATTTATAATATTTATGACAAATGAGTTGGTGTTGATATAAATTTACTAGGTATTCTACGAATTGCCCAACAGCATTGATGAATTTCTTTTATTTTATAAATAGCCATTTCATGAATTTCCCAAACTTTTGTGATTTTCAAAATTGACCTTTAGCGTAAGTTTATGTAATCCTGTGCAACAGTTAAGCAACAGCATTTTTTAATCGTTCTACTGTTTCTATTCAGTGCATTTTTATGCAGAAACACAATTTGATGATGATCTTCTACTAAAATTTTACTTACACATTTCGTTTTAAAATTGAATACTGATAGATGCATATTTTCTAGTACAAAAAGTAAACTTTAACTTCATGTGTAGAGCGAATTTAACTAATGACAATAATTAAAGACAATAGGTTACTTACTACACTTCATACAGTCCATTTTTGTATAGTTTATCTTGAGTTGTTGAAAATTATTGTGAATTAAAGACTGCACCCAAACTAACCTGTATCAGTAACAGTCATGATTCTTATAACAGCTGAAAAGGGTAGTATAGGCTTTGAGTAAAGTGTTGTTATAATTATGATTACTTGCCTAGAATTACACTTTACTATTGCAATAATATAACTGTGCTGAATTGATCCCTGCCTCATTGACTTGTATTGCTTACTGTACTTCTTTTCAGATCATATACTCTTGGTACAGTTCTAAGTATTAGTTCTGGTCATTAAAGACGGGATGTAGAAAGGCCAGAAACTTAACATGCAGCACGTTGTGCAGAGACAGCAAGGGATTGCTGTATTGAAACTATATCTAGCCTTTTCAGTACTGTGAGCCTTTGTCAAGAATAGGGATGGACTTGCAAAGCAAACACCAAAAGCCAACAATTTCTTTAGACTGATCAGAGTTTTCAGAGTGTTCAGAATTAACAATGCAATCAGATCTTTTTGTGCTTTGATGCACAAATTTTGTGCTTTGATGCTTTGACTCTCACTTTCTGTGTTTTGCAACTTCAATACTTCCCTTTGATTGCTCATCAATTCAGCCTGACCCAGGTGGTATCATAATAATTCTGGTTGGGGTGGTTTAAAAAAGGCCTTTTTCCATTCTGTTCAGATACTGTAGAAGCCATGTTTTCGGCTTCAACATTTGCCATTCTTACAGATCATCTTCTCCCTATGGCCATTTAACATGTTGATCAGGATCATACACTGCTCAGGCTTAAAAGGTTTGTCAGACTCAAAGTGTCAGTCCACATTCTTAACTTTATTCTTCACTGAGCTACTTAGTGCCAGACACGTTATCCTTATTCTAGCTCAGTGGCTGGGTTTGACAATTAGACCTTAAAACTGCTTAATCTTTTCTGTTTCCCTTCTATGAGATTAATATCTGTAGTACCAAAAAAATCTTAAGGTATCCCAGAGCCACCAGCAAAGATCATTTCATCATGGGATATTTTATCTACTGACTTTCTATGAAAGACAAAAAAAATGTTAGTTTGTGACACATATCCAAGTTCTGAAAACATCTAACTTCATTGTGGTATATTGTTTATATTTCCAAACGAAGTAACACCGATAACTAATATTAGTTACTCAGTTATAAGAGCTGCTACAGTACGTAACAACTGCTGTATAAGCAGGGAAGAAGAAGAAACAGTCTCCATACAAAGCTAAGATCTTATATAAGGTTTAAAGGCATGTGACTAGAAGTCTGGCCTCTCATCTTCCGTAATAGCAGTCCAGAGGCAGACAGCAGTCAATTTTACACTTCCTACGAGTGCAAGCCTTCCTTTTTCACAGCTATTGTGGACTCAGTATGATATTTGACTAGTGTGCTGTCATTATTGTCTTTGAAACAAGATGGTCCTAAAAACAGCTGCTCATAAATAAATTACCCTATATACCGATGGCAAATGTTTGTGCATTCATTGTTTGTTTCATCTCTGTTTTTAACAGGCAATTGGAAAATTAGCAGTATGATGTTTTGTTTAAATTATGATATGAAGTGAGGTGTACGTTTTTTTTAAATGTATAATTAATGCGTTGTATAAGAAAAACAGTAGTTTTCTGTTTTACCACTGCACAGATTACAGACTGGACGGGCTTTTGAGTAATTGGTGTGGTCTTAGACACAATGTGCAGGTAGCAGCCATTCTGAGCTATCTGCTCAGGAGTGGAACCCGAGACTGTTGTTCCGATACCAGGATCTCCTTCCCTTGGGAAGCATCTCTCTGAATTCATAAATACGGAAGAACATTCAAGCCACTCTCCCAGTGACACACAGCATTGGTGAAAAGTCACACCACTTTGCGAAAAGTCTGAATAAAGGTTTGATCTTATTAACGAATGAACTCTTTTCCAAAACAACCTGTATCCACAGACACTAAAATGAAAGAGAGAGATCTGTCTGATACGAATGCGTACTGTAAATATTACCCCAACACGTAAAATTATTGCTTTAGCTGTCAAGCATTGAATGGAATAGCTCGCTTCCTTTTATACATTAAAAACAGGCGGAAATATTCTGTATACTGTTTAAGAGGGGAGCAGCATAATAAGACAATTATGCGTTTGGAATCCCGCCTCTCACATGAGATGCGTTTAATGCACTTTAGATGTTTTAATATAGTGTTCTGTCATTTTATAAACGTATTAGAACAGTTAATATTGTGTGTAAATAATCGCTTTCCCTTTAAATCTCTCTGTGGATGTGCTTTTAGGGATTTTATCTGTATAAATACGCTCATTGTGTTCACATGATGAATATTCCTTTTTCAAAGGCATTTTACTTTTTATTTTGTCTGTCATTTTTCAAAAACAGAAAGTGTTTTTATTCATGTTGGTAATTCTGTCAAGTGCAATATTAAACAATATTTTAGAGAAAATCGTCTGAATCACAAGTCTAGGAGCAGAGCTATCTTGGGCCATGAAACCAGTGCATTAGGTGCTGTAAAAACCTAAGTGCTGGAGGGGGGCAGAGTGGTTATTTATTAGTCATTAGAACACAAATTCAATACCACTAAAGATGAGCATATAATGCTATATACTAAGGTAACAATATATATCAAAGTCTAAACGTAGGACTGAACTTGCTTTAGGTTTAACCCCACTGAAGTTAAAACAATATTACACATACGCTCTTGCCATTTTAAAGCTTGCTATTTTTTAAATATCTGCTTGCTACATTACTTTTTAACCCCCAGCAAAAAAAGGCAAAATGCCAAATGAATTCCATTCTTCAAGCGCGACCTAAAATCAGATTCCCGCTGTGCTCATTCCTTGCACGTCCACAATCAATGATTTGAATAGCAGAACTCCATTAATTCCCCGCATTACTCATTCGCTGGTTAAAATATCGAAATGCACACGCTAATGGACTGAAAGGCTGGAATGTGAGTGAAACAGAAGGGTGAGAGGGTGGGGGAGAGGCAGCGACAGTCTCAGTCCCAGGGAAAACGATTAATAATACCATCCCGCTGCTCAACGTTTGTCCGCAGAGCCCAGCTGAGGAAGCACAAGCGGAGACATAATGAATACCGTGGGCGTCTGCAAAGCTAAGCAGAATTACTGCTCGTGTAGCCTGTGAGTGGGTTACAGAGTACAGTTCAAACCTGAGTTTATGGCATGAATTGGTATTTACTATTGCTTCTACTTCTGCTGGTGGTTTTGTTCTCTAACGACAACTGTTCAAAGAGAGAACTCAGTGCTGCGGTTGCGTAACGAAGTCAAACTCTTGTTCTTTACATTTTTATTTTAGCACATTACGTTAGCATTTATGTTTGCCCATTCATAGGTTTCCTTAGGCAAAGAAATGTTGGTTTGTCTGTCGTTCATTGTTCAAAAAATGACCTTTCTGATTTCTTCAGAATATTTTGTTACTGTGCTACTTCTAAAAACACTTTTTTTAAAAGCTCATTTATCTGCTTGTGATCTCATGTCCTTGTTTTTAATAGTTTCACTATGTCTGATTAGGAAGGGTTAATATATAAAGTAACTAAAAACCATTAAATGTACAAAAAGAGGAGATTAGGTTAATTAATAAAAATATACGTCCGTAGATGAAGGGCACTTCCGGTCTGCACCTTAGAACTACATTACTTGTTGGTTTGCTCTCTATTGACTTTTTATTACTGTCATACAGTGTTGCTATTTACGATTTTAAGTGACTTATCTTTTGAGGTTTACGTGCGTAATGACCTTAATGAGAATAGACAGTACAAGTATAAATCTATCATGGAAACTGATTATATTTGAATCAAATCATACGACAGGCTGGATCGGATACATAAACCAGGAAAAGCAATTAAGGACTCTTTATCGTCATACTGACATATACACTTCTATATTAATAGGCAGCCTAGAGCTTTATATGCTGACAGTATTAATAAATGTGAGAGTATTATTAATGCATCACCAGGCCGCTATCAGCATTTTAATTGCGTTTTCCTGCGGTATCGATACATACGCTTAATCATCATTTTCAATATGAAGACACTGGCAAAAAGTAAGTCGCTCTAAATATAAGTTAAATACTATATCCATTCTTCTGTCATTATTCTTGTTATTATGGCTGTCGCTCTGCTTTCATTTATTTATTTTTTATACTCTTTCTCACCTACTTTCGTTCTTGAAATGTAGTGCTTCGCAAACACTGTACGACGCAGCGACCTTGGCATTAGAAGGATCAATGTGGATGCAGTGTCCCCCAGCTTTAATAATCTTTTCCTCAATAAGTACAATAATAATAAATAAAATGTCTGCATATCTCTGGGTTGCCTAGCAACTCGATATTAGAGAACAGAGGGCCGAGAGGCTAGGATGTTCTGATTAGCAATCCTTTGTATGTTGGTACAAGAGAACTGCTGATCTAAGAAGTCTGATTTATAACACTGTGCTAGCAAGTTTCAGTCATGAAGACAAGATTACTCTGCTGCTGGTCTCCTCTTAGCGCTCTGGTCTAACACAGGAAAGTGGCTGTCATTAAAATAAATGTGTATAGGAGCACAGTCACTGTAAATATAATATAAGGCCCTTTTAATCAAGAGGCAATACATAGGTGGCTGAATAGCAGATGTAGCAATTTACTTATCCAGGGCACACTAGCTGAAAAGCAATGTTATGAAGGGTTTTTCACCTTCAATGAAAAGCTTTTATGAAAAGATTAAATTAAACTCTTTAGCCTTAAAAAAGTGCCAAATCGTGGCAGTAATTAAAAGTTGCTTAGAATGAAGGCAGCCATTTAATCATGAACTCAGTTTTTCAACCAAGGGTGAAAAATTGAATGCAAAAGACAGATGAATTAAATTAATCAGATTAAGACTTTTGTTACTTATGTTCAATATGCAAACACAAAAATGAATAATGCTTCTTTTAAAACTTCATTTAGGTTTTTCTGTAATTTTTCAAATGTGCTGGGGAATTAAACTTCAATGTCTTGTTAAGAAGTGATATAAAAATAAAACCAACATAATCTTTCCATTCAAGGACCAGAGAGTCTATACACCTATAATGTAAAAGTAGCATGTAATTGTTATTTTTTTATTAATGGGATATGGGAATTTTTGATACTGCTCTGATGAAGCTTAGTTTTTTATATAAGCTTTGCTGCCTTGTTTGGGTAGAAGTGCTGAATGTGGAAATGTGTGAGTGTGAGTTGAAGGCCCGAACAAATTGGACAGGAACAATTCATGTGAAAAATGTGCATAGCTTGAATTGGGAAATTAACTGCACATTAAACTTGCTTTAAAAGAGACTTGCTCTGTCAATTGTATGGTACTGAAGACTGGAGGACTGAGTACATTCAAATAATGAGAGGTCTGCTGTACTGTTCTGAACATAAGAAAAGTTATAAATGAGAGGAGACTGTTTGCTCCAAGTAGCTCATTTGGAAGTTAGAAGCTACCATAACTGATCCTAGGATCAGCAACATGGCTATGTAGCTTGTTTCAAACTCCCAGAACCTTTTGGGTAAATTACCTCCTGTTCTAAGTGGTTTCTGGCTGTGCCTTCAGATTTGTGTTTCACTGTTTTTCTGAATGAACCCACTGGCTTGACTTTGCCAGTGCCTTGAGGGTTTTGAATACCTAGTAGAAGGGCTGCTTACTTGTTCTGGTCTTTCATTACCTGGGGTCTGTTCCTGAGGAGGAGGGCTTCCTGAATTTTTAACAACATATTTTGAACCAGGCTTTTGCTCAGGCTCCACGGCCGAAACGTTGTGTTCTCTTTCTTCTTTTTTTCAGCATGGAATAAACCTATTACTTGTTCTTTTGCTCAGTTAGCCCAAGTTACCTTTTACAACTGTCTTCTCCTTGAGCATTTAATGTTACCAGTAATATTTAAACCAATCTGCCAAGACCAGATGCAGACAACTGAAGTCAGCTGTTGGTAGACGGGTTGCTTAGTTCTTGTTAGTAAAATTAAAACAAAAATGTTCCATTATAATTATTAGATTGAAATTATAGTGCCTTACAAAAGGATTCATACCTTTCCTTCAGTGTCCCATTTTGTAAAATCTGAATACTCAAACTGAATATGCCTAAGTTTCAGAAAAACCTAATGAAATATTTTGATTGTGTAAGTATGATTTGCATAGCATGGACAATGTTGACAAAGTGATGCACTATTTTGGGTATCAGATGAGATTTTGGGTATCAGACCTCACAGAGATCGGTGTATTTATTCTGAAATCATGTGATCCCCTATTATTGCACATAGACAGAGACCACCCAACTAATTGCATAGCTCATTAATGTATTCTTGTGCACATAAATTAATTTAGGTTTACTACAGCAAAGTGTTTGAATACTTAGTAATTTATTTTTTCATTTTTATTGGCTTTATTTTTTTTGGCTTTGAATGAATGTAGTAGGTTGTGTCGGTAACAATTATTAATTTCTACTCAGAGTGTCATGATTGCAAGCTTTAAAGTAACAAAATAGGAAAACTGTGCAAGGGTCTGAATGGTTTTTCAAGGCGCTATTTGCTCTGATTTTCATTTAGTTTTCAATTCTTCCGTAGTATCTAATCTCCCTAATCCCACAAATCATTTAAATGCCTGGACAATATTATTGAATTATAATTTAAACCTGTCACTCTGTCTTATAACCTTGCATTCTGCCTTATTTATATTTTCCTCACTCCAAGAAAGTATAGCCAACACATTTAGTAAGACACATTTAGTAAAACTTTACCTCTGCCTACTGCCCTGTCTCTCTCACACCTGAAGAAGGCTCCACGGCCGAAACGTTGTGTTCTCTCTCTTCTATTTTTCAGCATGGAATAAACCTATTACTTGTTCCTTTGCAGCCTACGCATGCTGATGCAGCTACCCACCTGAACATTTAGTAAGATATTGTGTTTCATCTTGTGTATGTGCTGTGTGTGTTGAGATTCCTTTTAACTGCAGTTCATTTTATTTGATAATATGCCAGAACTATTACGTTTTGCTTGTCCTGATGTTTTTAGTGACCCAGATGTTTGTATCAAGTCCAACACTCCATTGGCCTCAAGAGCTGCATTTGACACAATTGGACTGGACGTGCACATGACATGCTTTCTTTCAGCCATCCTTAGATGTCAGAAGTATTGACTGTTCAGTATTGACTGTTCTTAATGCAAGACGCCAGCATAGACTAAAGATAGATAAAACACCATCATAACAGCTTGGGCATCTGAAAAATGGTATGAGATTGTGCACCTCTTCACACCACCGAAGATAACATTATGATTAATTTTAGAAAGGGCTTTTTAAAAAGTGTATTTAGTTTTGCAGCAAATATTAGTGTGAGAAGAACACTCTTGAGTTCTCTGCATTCCATATTTTGTATACCTGCTCTGAGAAGCCATCTTAACTTCTAATGCTCTCCTACTGTATAAGACAGCTTCTTAGTATGTGCTTTTGATTTAATCATATTCTTCCTGAAGAAATACAGGAATGCAGAAATACAAATGACATGTAAATCTTTAAAAATATTTAAAAACATTAGCTGTGTTTTTCACTCCAGTCTGATTATGGGCTGGCAAATAGTACATCCGTGGAAAATTCTGGCATGTGCAGAAAGTTAAAGTCACAGCAAAAGCAGATGAACACATGGAATCCAAATGTAGGCTACTGTGCTGTGAAGGTAGATTTTGAAATTACTTCCCACATGCCTCCTCAGGATATGTGGCATATTTACATAATCAGATTCTGAGTGCAGCTCATTCAGGTCATTGCAGCTCCAGCAGTGTGTTTTCACAAACCAACCAATACAGCAGAAAGCACTCAGAGCCAGTGCTTCATTCACTTACCCAGGGCTGGACTTCAAGACTTCCACTGAGTCCAGAAAAGGACACCTCTCAGCCATCTGTGCTCAGGCTTTTCAATAGTGGCATACACATACTGAAGTTGCATCACATATCGTAAGATGTCTTCTTTTAAATATTTTGCACAAATTCATAAAAAAGCAATCACTTACAGTATAATGTTGCTACTCTATGTTTGCCATCAGAATGTACCTCTTCCTCTCCCCCTCCCCCACACTGTGTTTCTCTTTTGTTCAGACCAGTCTGTTCATCTGACACCTACAGAAATAGAGGTCACTTCCTCGGAAGCAAGTCTCAAATTAACATTCACATATTGGCCAATTACCATAATTTACCTGCCTGGGAAAAAAAAATGTTTTATTTTTTTTAAAGATTATGACAATACTGGTTATTCAGAAAGTACTCTTTCTTCAATGTAAATATGAACTCGTATTATTTAACCCCTTTATACAAATCGGGGTCATGAGGGAGCTGGAGCCGATCCCAGCAAGCAATGGGAGCAAGGCAGGATACACCCTGGACAGGACACCAGTCCATCGCAGGGCACAACACAGACATGCACATACCAGGGTCAAGTAGGCTCCAAAGTCGAAACATTGAGTTTCATTTCTTCTCTTTTCAGCATGGAATAAACTTTCGCTTGTTCCTTTGCATACTAGGGTCAGTTTTATGAGAAGTCAATTAACCTACCAGCATGTTTCTGGAGTGTGGGAGGAAACTGGAGCACCCGGAGGTAACCCTTACAAACACAGGGAGAACATGAAAACTCCACACAGATGGGTCCCAAGATCTGTAATTGAACCCTGGGCCCTACTGCACCAAAGGCAACAATTCATGCCACCTCCATATGATCCAGTACTTCTCAAATGATCTGCAATATTTCATCTAATATATATTCTCTACATACTTGTTTTGTTATTTTTATATTATGTACTTTTGTGGGAGGGATCACTGTTTAATATCTATAAGAACTTGTGCATAGGTGCTGAAGAAAAATATGCAACCATATACAGTATATTAATTTGGCGGAGACTTTTTAATCCAAAGCTGTCTATTTAAGATGCAAAGGGATGTGCAGATTGTAAAAGCAGTAGATTTCATAGGTATTTATTAAGATAAAAACAATATTTAATGTATGCCCCATAATTATCACTATTAAGATATGTGTTGAGCATTAAATACTGATGAACTGACACTTTGGGAGTTGTTTTCACTCCTGAAGAATTAACACATGCGTATAATTTGTACTCGTGCGGAGGTGTTACAGAAACAATATACCACATTTTTAATTTTCAGCGAGAGTGGGGGTTTACAAACTTGTTGAGAGAATCTGTATTATATTTGTAAATCTACATTTCTTCCTTTCACCAGTGGAATGTAAAAGATTTTTTTTAATTCACATATTCCCAGGTTGAAATTTATACAGCTAGACTTTACAGAATGCTGAAATGTGGTCAAGGGAACTTTGATGTGGGCAGCTATTGTATTTTAATGACCTGAAAATCTTTGCCCACCATTATTTATTACCTGCATTAACTGCTCAGTTCAGAGACAATGGGTCACTTTGGTATAATGACTTTCAATTGCCT